>NW_027327039.1:0-23438 GCF_047675955.1 Chlorocebus sabaeus | reverse complement strand
AAACTGGAAAGAAGCTTTCTGAGAAACTGCTCTGTGTTCTGTTAATTCATCTAAAGAGGGCTATGGTGAAAAAGTAAATATCTCCCATTCAAAACTGGAAAGAAGCTCACTGAGAAACTGCTCTGTGTTCTGTTAATTCATCACACAGAGTTACATCTTTCCCTTCAGGAAGCCTTTCGCTAAGGCTGTTCTTGTGGAATTGGCAAAGTGATATTTTGAAGCCCATAGAGGGCTATGGCGAGAAACGTAATATCTTCCGTTCAAAACAGGAAAGAAGCTCTCTGAGAAACTGCTCTGTGTTCTGTTAATTCCTCTCACAGAGTTACATCTTTCCATTCAAGAATCCTTCCGCTAAGGCTGTTCTTGTGGAATTGGCAAAGGGATATTTGGAAGCCCATAGAAGGCTATGGTGAAAAAGGAACTATCTCCGGTTCAAAACTGGAAAGAAGCTCTCTGAGAAACTGCTCTGTGTTCTGTTAATTCATCTCACAGAGTTACATCTTTCCCTTCAAGAAGCCTTTCGCTAAGGCCTTTCTTGTGGAATTGGCAAAGTTATATTTGGAAGCCCATAGAGGGCTATGGTGAAAAAGGAAATATCTTCCGTTCAAAACTGGAAAGAAGCTTTCTGAGAAACTGCTCTGTGTTCTGTTAATTCATCTCACAGAGTTACATCTTTCCCTTCAAGGAGCCTTTCGCTATGGCTGTTCTTGTGGAATTGGCAAAGGGATATTTGGAAGCCCATAGAGTGCTATGGTGAAAAAGGAAATATCTTCCATTGAAAACTGGAAAGAAGCTTTCTGAGAAACTGCTCTGTATTATGTTAATTCATCTCACAGAGTTACATCTTTCCATTCAAGAAGCCTTTCGCTAAGGCTGTTCTTGTGGAATTGGCAAAGGGATATTTGGAATCCCATAGAGGGCTATGGTGAAAAAGGAAATATCTTCTTTTCAAAATTGGAAAGAAGCTTTCGGAGAAACTCCTCTGTGTTCTGTTAATTCATCTCACAGATTTACATCTTTCCCTTCAAGAAGCCTTTCGCTAAGGCTGTTCTTGTGGAATGGGCAAAGGGATATTTGGAAGCCCATAGAGGGCTACGGTGAAAAAGGAAATATCTTAAGTTCAAAACTGGAAAGAAGCTTTCTGAGAAACTGTTCTGTGTTCTCTTAATTCATCTCACTGAGTTACATCTTCCCTTTAAGAAGCCTTTCGCTAAGGCTGTTCTTGTGGAATTGGCAAAGGGATATTTGGAAGCCCATAGAGGGCTATGGTGAAAAAGGAAATATCTTCCGTTCAAAACTGGAAAGAAGCTTTCTAAGAAACTGCTCTGTGTTCTGTTAATTCATCTCACAGAGTTACATCTTTCCCTTCAAGAAGCCTTTCGCTAAGGCTGTTCTTGTGGAATTGGCAAAGGGATATTTGGAAGCCCATAGAGGGCTTCGGTGAAAAAGGAAATATCTTCCGTTCAAAACTGGAAAGAAGCTTTCTGACAAACTGCTCTGTGCTCTGTTAATTCGTCTCACTGAGTTACATCTTTCCCTTCATGAAGCCTTTCGCTAAGGCGGTTCTTGTGGAATTGGCAAAGGGATATTTGGAAGCCCATAGAGGGCTATGGTGAAAACGGAAATATCTTCCGTTCAAAACTGGAAAGAAACTTTCTAAGAAACTGCTCGGTGTTCTGTTAATTCCTCTCACAGAGTTACATCTTTCCCTTCAAGAAGCCTATCGCTAAGTCTGTTCTTGTGGAATTGGCAAAGGGATATTTGTAAACACATAGAGGGCTATGGTGAAAAAGGAAATATCATCCGTTCAAAACTGGAAAGAAGCTTTCTGAGAAACTGCTCTGTGTTCTGTTAATTCATCTCACAGGGTTACATCTTTCCCTTCAATTAGCCTTTCGCTAAGGCTGTTCTTGTGGAATTGGCAAAGGGATATTTGGAAGCCCAAAGAGGGCTATGGTGAAAAAGGAAATATCTTCCGTTCACAACGGGAAAGAATCTTTCTGAGAAACTGCTTTGTGTTCTGTTAATTCATCTCACAGAGTTACATCTTTCCCTTCAAGAATCATTTCGCTAAGGCTGTTCTTGTGGAATTGGCAAGGGATATTTGGAAGCCAATAGAGGGCTATGGTGAAAAAGGAAATATCTTCCGATGAAAAATGGAAAGAAGCATTCTGGGAAACTGCTCTGTGTTCTGTTAATTCAAGTCACAGAGTTACATCTTTCCCTTCAAGAAGCCTTTCGCTAAGGCTGTTCTTGTGGAATTGGAAAAGGGATATTTGGAAGCCCATAGAGGGCTATGGTGAAAAAGGAATTACCTCCCGTTCAAAACTGGAAAGAAGCTCTCTGAGAAACTACCCTGTGTTCTGTTAATTCATCTCACAGAGTTACATCTTTCCCTTCAAGAAGCCTTTCGCTAAGGCTGTTCTTGTGGAATTTGCAAAGGGATATTTGGAAGCCCATAGAGGGCTATGGTGAAAAAGGAAATATCTTCTGTTCAAAACTGGAAAGAAGCTTTCTGAGAAACTGCTCTGTGTTCTGTTAATTCATCTCAAGGGGGCTATGGTGAAAAAAGAAATAGGTTCCGTTCAAAACTGGAAAGAAGCTTTCTGAGAAACTGCTCTGTGTTCTGTTAATTCATCTAAAGAGGGCTATGGTGAAAAAGTAAATATCTCCCATTCAAAACTGGAAAGAAGCTCACTGAGAAACTGCTCTGTGTTCTGTTAATTCATCACACAGAGTTACATCTTTCCCTTCAGGAAGCCTTTCGCTAAGGCTGTTCTTGTGGAATTGGCAAAGTGATATTTTGAAGCCCATAGAGGGCTATGGCGAGAAACGTAATATCTTCCGTTCAAAACAGGAAAGAAGCTCTCTGAGAAACTGCTCTGTGTTCTGTTAATTCCTCTCACAGAGTTACATCTTTCCATTCAAGAATCCTTCCGCTAAGGCTGTTCTTGTGGAATTGGCAAAGGGATATTTGGAAGCCCATAGAAGGCTATGTTGAAAAAGGAACTATCTCCGGTTCAAAACTGGAAAGAAGCTCTCTGAGAAACTGCTCTGTGTTCTGTTAATTCATCTCACAGAGTTACATCTTTCCCTTCAAGAAGCCTTTCGCTAAGGCCTTTCTTGTGGAATTGGCAAAGTTATATTTGGAAGCCCATAGAGGGCTATGGTGAAAAAGGAAATATCTTCCGTTCAAAACTGGAAAGAAGCTTTCTGAGAAACTGCTCTGTGTTCTGTTAATTCATCTCACAGAGTTACATCTTTCCCTTCAAGGAGCCTTTCGCTATGGCTGTTCTTGTGGAATTGGCAAAGGGATATTTGGAAGCCCATAGAGTGCTATGGTGAAAAAGGAAATATCTTCCATTGAAAACTGGAAAGAAGCTTTCTGAGAAACTGCTCTGTATTATGTTAATTCATCTCACAGAGTTACATCTTTCCATTCAAGAAGCCTTTCGCTAAGGCTGTTCTTGTGGAATTGGCAAAGGGATATTTGGAAGCCCATAGAGGGCTATGGTGAAAAAGGAAATATCTTCTTTTCAAAATTGGAAAGAAGCTTTCGGAGAAACTGCTCTGTGTTCTGTTAATTCATCTCACAGATTTACATCTTTCCCTTCAAGAAGCCTTTCGCTAAGGCTGTTCTTGTGGAATGGGCAAAGGGATATTTGGAAGCCCATAGAGGGCTACGGTGAAAAAGGAAATATCTTAAATTCAAAACTGGAAAGAAGCTTTCTGAGAAACTGTTCTGTGTTCTCTTAATTCATCTCACTGAGTTACATCTTCCCTTTAAGAAGCCTTTCGCTAAGGCTGTTCTTGTGGAATTGGCAAAGGGATATTTGGAAGCCCATAGAGGGCTATGGTGAAAAAGGAAATATCTTCCGTTCAAAACTGGAAAGAAGCTTTCTAAGAAACTGCTCTGTGTTCTGTTAATTCATCTCACAGAGTTACATCTTTCCCTTCAAGAAGCCTTTCGCTAAGGCTGTTCTTGTGGAATTGGCAAAGGGATATTTGGAAGCCCATAGAGGGCTTCGGTGAAAAAGGAAATATCTTCCATTGAAAACTGGAAAGAAGCTTTCTGAGAAACTGCTCTGTATTATGTTAATTCATCTCACAGAGTTACATCTTTCCATTCAAGAAGCCTTTCGCTAAGGCTGTTCTTGTGGAATTGGCAAAGGGATATTTGGAAGCCCATAGAGGGCTATGGTGAAAAAGGAAATATCTTCTTTTCAAAATTGGAAAGAAGCTTTCAGAGAAACTGCTCTGTGTCTGTTAATTCATCTCACAGATTTACATCTTTCCCTTCAAGAAGCCTTTCGCTAAGGCTGTTCTTGTGGAATGGGCAAAGGGATATTTGGAAGCCCATAGAGGGCTACGGTGAAAAAGGAAATATCTTAAGTTCAAAACTGGAAAGAAGCTTTCTGAGAAACTGTTCTGTGTTCTCTTAATTCATCTCACTGAGTTACATCTTCCCTTTAAGAAGCCTTTCGCTAAGGCTGTTCTTGTGGAATTGGAAAAGGGATATTTAGAAGCCCATAGAGGACTACGGTGAAAAAGGAAATATCTTCCGTTAAAACCTGCAAAGAAGCTTTCTGAGAAACTGCTCTGTGTTCTCTTTATTCATCTCACAGAGTTACATCTTCCCTTTAAGAAGCCTTTCGCTAAGGCTGTCCTTCTGGAATTGGCAAAGGGATATTTGGAAGCCCATAGAGGGCTATGGTGAAAAAGGAAATATTCTCCGTTCAATTCTGGAAAGAAGCTTTCTGACAAACTGTTCTGTGATCTGTTAGTTCATCTCACAGAGTTACATCTTTCCCTTCAAGAAGCCTTTCGCTAACGCTGTTCTTGTGGAATTGGCAAAGGGATATTTGGAAGCCCATAGAGGGCTATGGTGAAAAAGGAAATATCTTCCGTTCAAAACTGGAAAGAAGCTTTCTAAGAAACTGCTCTGTGTTCTGTTAATTCATCTCACAGAGTTACATCTTTCCCTTCAAGAAGCCTTTCGCTAAGGCTGTTCTTGTGGAATTGGCAAAGTGATATTTGGAAGCCCATAGAGTGCTATGGTAAAAAAGGAAATAACTTCCGATCAAAACTGGAAAGAAGCTCTCTGAGAAACTGCTCTGTGTTCTGTTAATTCATCTCACAGAGTTACATCTTTCCCTTCAAGAAGCCTTTCGCTAAGGCTGTTCTTGTGGAATTGGCAAAGGGATATTTGGAAGCCCATAGAGGGCTATGGTGAAAAAGGAAATATCTTCCGATGAAAAATGGAAAGAAGCTTTCTGAGAAACTGCTCTGTGTTCTGTTAATTCATCTCACAGAGTTACATCTTTCCCTTCAAGAAGCCTTTCCCTAAGGCTGTTCTTGTGGAAATGGAAAAGGGATATTTGGGAGCCCATAGAGGGCTATGGTGAAAAAGGAATTATCTCCCGTTCAAAACTGGAAAGAAGCTCTCTGAGAAACTGCTCTGTGTTCTGTTAATTCATCTCACAGAGTTACATCTTTCCCTTCAAGAAGCCTTTCGCTAAGGCTGTTCTTGTGGAATTGGCAAAGGGATATTTGGAAGCCCATAGAGGGCTATGGTGAAAAAGGAAATATCATCCGTTCAAAACTGGAAAGAAGCTTTCTGAGAAACTGCTCTGTGTTCTGTTAATTTATCTCAAAGAGTTACATCTTTCCCTTCAAGAAGCCTTTCGCTAAGTCTGTTCTTGTGAAATTGGCAAAGGGATATTTGGAAGCCCATAGAGGGCTATGGTGAAAAAGGAAATATCTTCCATTGAAAACTGGAAAGAAGCTTTCTTAGAAACTGCTCTGTGTTCTGTTAATTCATCTCACAGAGTTACATCTTTCCCTTCAAGAAGCCTTTCGCTGAGGCTGTTCTTGTGGAATTGGCAAAGGGATATTTGGAAGCCCAAAGAGGGCTATGGTGAAAAAGGAAATATCTTCCGTTCAAAACTGGAAAGAAGCTTTCTGAGAAGCTGCTCTGTGTTCTGTTAATTCATCTCACAGGGTTACATCTTTCCCTTCAAGGAGCCTTTCGCTAAGGCTGTTCTTGTGGAATTGGAAAAGGGATATTTGGAAGCCCATAGAGGGCTATGGTGAAAAAGGAAATATCTTCCGTTCAAAACTGGAAAGAAGCTTTCTAAGAAACTGCTCTGTGTTCTGTTAATTCATCTCACAGGGTTACATCTTTCCCTTCAATTAGCCTTTCGCTAAGGCTGTTCTTGTGGAATTGGCAAAGGGATATTTGGAAGCCCAAAGAGGGCTATGGTGAAAAAGGAAATATCTTCCGTTCACAACGGGAAAGAAGCTTTCTGAGAAACTGCTTTGTGTTCTGTTAATTCATCTCACAGAGTTACATCTTTCCCTTCAAGAATCATTTCGCTAAGGCTGTTCTTGTGGAATTGGCAAGGGATATTTGGAAGCCAATAGATGGCTACGGTGAAAAAGGAAATATCTTCCGATGAAAAATGGAAAGAAGCTTTCTGGGAAACTGCTCTGTGTTCTGTTAATTCAAGTCACAGAGTTACATCTTTCCCTTCAAGAAGCCTTTAGCTAAGGCTGTTCTTGTGGAATTGGATAAGGGATATTTGGAAGCCCATAGAGGGCTATGGTGAAAAAGGAATTACCTCCCGTTCAAAACTGGAAAGAAGCTCTCTGAGAAACTACTCTGTGTTCTGTTAATTCATCTCACAGAGTTACATCTTTCCCTTCAAGAAGCCTTTCGCTAAGGCTGTTCTTGTGGAATTTGCAAAGGGATATTTGGAAGCCCATTGAGGGCTATGGTGAAAAAGGAAATATCTTCCGTTCAAAACTGGAAAGAAGCTTTCTGAGAAACTGCTATGTGTTCTGTTAATTCATCTCAAGAGGGCTATGGTGAAAAAGGAAATAGCTTCCGTGCAAAACTGGAAAGAAGCTTTTTGAGAAACTGCTCTGTGTTCTGTTAATTCATCTCACAGAGTTACATCTTTCCCTTCAAGAAGCCTTTCGCTAAGTCTGTTCTTGTGGAATTTTCAAAGTGATATTTGGAAGCCCATAGAGGGCTATGGTGAAAAAGGAAATATCTTCCGTTCAAAACTGGAAAGAAGCTTTCTGAGAAACTGCTCTGTGTTCTGTTAATTCACCTCACAGAGTTACATCTTTCCCTTCAAGAAGCCTTTCGCTAATGCTGTTCTTGTGGAATTGGCAAAGGAATATTTGGAAGCCCATAGAGGGCTATGTGAAAAAGGAAATATCTTCCGTACAAAACTTAAAAGAAGCTTTCTGAGAAACTGCTCTGGGTTCTGTTAATTCATCTCACAGAGTTACATCTTTCCCTTCAAGAAGCCTTTCCCTAAGGCTGTTCATGTGGAAATGGCAAAGGGATATTTGGAAGCCCATAGAGGGCTGTGGTGAAAAAGGAATTATCTCCCGTTCAAAACTGGAAAGAAGCTTTCTGAGAAACTGCTCTGTGTTCTGTTAATTCATCTCACAGAGTTACATATTTCCCTTCAAGAAGCCTTTCGCTAAGGCTGTTCCTGTGGAATTGGCAAAGGGATATTTGGAAGCCCATAGAGGGCTTCAGTGAAAAAGGAAATATCTTCCGTTAAAAACTGGAAAGAAGCTTTCTGACAAACTGCTCTTTGCTCTGTTAATTCATCTCACAGAGTTACATCTTTCCCTTCAAGAAGCTTTTCGCTAAGGCTGTTATGGTGGAATTGGCAAAGTGATATTTTGAAGCCCCTAGAGGGCTATGGTGAGAAACGTAATATCTTCCGTTCAAAACTGGAAAGAAGCTTTCTGAGAAACTGCTCTGTGTTCTGTTAATTTATCTCACAGAGTTACATCTTTCCTTTCAAGAAGCCTTTCGCTAAGGCTGTTCTTGTGGAATTGGCAAAGGGATATTTGGAAGCCCATAGAGTGCTATGGTGAAAAAGGAAATATCTTCCATTGAAAACTGGAAAGAAGCTTTCTGAGAAACTGCTCTGTATTATGTTAATTCATCTCACAGAGTTACATCTTTCCATTCAAGAAGCCTTTCGCTAAGGCTGTTCTTGTGGAATTGGCAAAGGGATATTTGGAAGCCCATAGAGTGCTATGGTGAAAAAGGAAATATCTTCTTTTCAAAATTGGAAAGAAGCTTTCGGAGAAACTCCTCTGTGTTCTGTTAATTCATCTCACAGAGTTACATCTTTCCCTTCAAGAACCCTTTCGCTAAGGCTGTTCTTGAGAATTGGAAAAGGCATATTTGGAAGCCCATAGAGGGCTACGGTGAAAAAGGAAATTTCTTCCGTTCAATACTGGAAAGAAGCTTTCTGAGAAACTTCTCTGTGTTCTCTTAATTCGTCTCACAGAGTTACATCTTCCCTTTAAGAAGCCTTTCGCTAAGGCTGTTCTTGTGGAATTGGAAAAGGGATATTTAGAAGCCCATAGAGGGCTACGGTGAAAAAGGAAATATCTTCCGTTCAAAACTGGAAAGAAGCTTTCTGAGAAACTGCTCTGTGTTCTCTTAATTCATCTCACAGAGTTACATCTTCGCTTTAAGAAGCCTTTCGCTAAGGCTGTTCTTCTGGAATTGGCAAAGGGATATTTGGAAGCCCATAGAGGGCTATGGTGAAAAAGGAAATATCCTCCGTTCAAAACTGGAAAGAAGCTTTCTGAGAAACTGTTCTGTGCTCTGTTAATTCATCTCACAGAGTTACATCTTTCCCTTCAAGAAGCCTTTCACTAACGCTGTTCTTGTGGAATTGGCAAAGGAATATTTGGAAGCCCATAGAGGGCTACGGTGAAAAAGGAAATATCTTCCGTTCAAAACTGGAAAGAAGCTTTCTGAGAAACTGCTCTGTGTTCTGTTAATTCATCTCACAGAGTTACATGTTTCCGTTCAGGAAGCCTTTCGCTAAGGCTGTTCTTGTGGAATTGGCAAAATGATATTTGGAAGCCCATAGAGTGCTATGGTAAAAAAGGAAATATCTTCCATTCAAAACTGGAAAGAAGCTTTCTGAGAAACTGCTCTGTGTTCTGTTAATTCATCTCACAGAGTTACATCTTTCCCTTCAAGAAGCCTTTCGCTAAGGCTGTTCTTGTGGAATTGGCAAAGGGATATTTGGAAGCCCATAGAGGGCTATGGTGAAAAAGGAAATACCTTCCGATGAAAAATGGAAAGAAGCTTTCTGAGAAACTGCTCTGGGTTCTGTTAATTCATCTCACAGAGTTACATCTTTCCCTTCAAGAAGCCTTTCCATAAGGCTGTTCTTGTGGAAATGGCAAAGGGATATTTTGGAGCCCATAGAGGGCTATGGTGAAAAAGGAATTATCTCCCGTTCAAAACTGGTAAGAAGCTCTCTGAGAAACTGCTCTGTGTTCTGTTAATTCATCTCACAGAGTTACATCTTTCCGTTCAAGAAGCCTTTCGCTAAGGCTGTTCCTGTGGAATTGGCAAAGGGATATTTGGAAGCCCATAGAGGGCTTCAGTGAAAACGGAAATATCTTCCGTTCAAAACTGGAAAGAAGCTTTCTGACAAACTGCTCTTTGCTCTGTTAATTCATCTCACAGAGTTACATCTTTTCCTTCATGAAGCATTTCGCTAAGGCTGTTCTTGTGGAATTGGAAAAGGGATATTTGGAAGCCCTTAGAGGGCTATGGTGAAAAAGGAAATATCTTCCGTTCACAACTGGAAAGAAGGTATCTGAGAAACTGCTTTGTGTTCTGTTATTTCATCTCACAGAGTTACATCTTTCCCTTCAAGAAGCCATTCGCTAAGGCTGTTCTTGTAGAATTGGCAAAGGGATATTTGGAAGCCCAAAGAGGGCTATGGTGAAAAAGGAAATATCTTCCGTTCACAACGGGAAAGAAGCTTTTTGAGAGACTGCTCTGTGTTCTGTTAATTCATCTCAAGAGGGCTATGGTGAAAAAGGAAATAGCTTCCGTGCAAAACTGGAAAGAAGCTTTTTGAGAAACTGCTCTGTGTTCTGTTAATTCATCTCACAGAGTTACATCTTTCCCTTCAAGAAGCCTTTCGCTAAGGCTGTTCTTGTGGAATTGGCAAAGTGATATTTGGAAGCCCATAGATTGCTATGGTGAAAAAGGAAATAACTTCCGATGAAAAATGGAAAGAAGCTTTCTGAGAAACTGCTATGGGTTCTGTTAATTCATCTCACAGAGTTACATCTTTCCCTTCAAGAAGCCTTTCCCTAAGGCTGTTCTTGTGGAAATGGCAAAGGGATATTTGGGAGCCCATAGAGGGCTATGGTGAAAAAGGAATTATCTCCCGTTCAAAACTGGAAAGAAGCTCTCTGAGAAACTGCTCTGTGTTCTGTTAATTCATCTCACAGAGTTACATCTTTCCCTTCAAGAAGCCTTTCGCTAAGGCTGTTCTTGTGGAATTGGCAAAGGGATATTTGGAAGCCCATAGAGGGCTTCGGTGAAAAAGGAAATATCTTCCGTTCAAAACTGGAAAGAAGCTTTCTGACAAACTGCTCTGTGCTCTGTTAATTCGTCTCACTGAGTTACATCTTTCCCTTCATGAAGCCTTTCGCTAAGGCGGTTCTTGTGGAATTGGCAAAGGGATATTTGGAAGTCCATAGAGGGCTATGGTGAAAACGGAAATATCTTCCGTTCAAAACTGGAAAGAAACTTTCTAAGAAACTGCTCGGTGTTCTGTTAATTCCTCTCACAGAGTTACATCTTTCCCTTCAAGAAGCCTATCGCTAAGTCTGTTCTTGTGGAATTGGCAAAGGGATATTTGTAAACACATAGAGGGCTATGGTGGAAAAGGAAATATCATCCGTTCAAAACTGGAAAGAAGCTTTCTGAGAAACTGCTCTGTGTTCTGTTAATTCATCTCACAGGGTTACATCTTTCCCTTCAATTAGCCTTTCGCTAAGGCTGTTCTTGTGGAATTGGCAAAGGGATATTTGGAAGCCCAAAGAGGGCTATGGTGAAAAAGGAATATCTTCCGTTCACAACGGGAAAGAATCTTTCTGAGAAACTGCTTTGTGTTCTGTTAATTCATCTCACAGAGTTACATCTTTCCCTTCAAGAATCATTTCGCTAAGGCTGTTCTTGTGGAATTGGCAAGGGATATTTGGAAGCCAATAGAGGGCTATGGTGAAAAAGGAAATATCTTCCAATGAAAAATGGAAAGAAGCATTCTGGGAAACTGCTCTGTGTTCTGTTAATTCAAGTCACAGAGTTACATCTTTCCCTTCAAGAAGCCTTTCGCTAAGGCTGTTCTTGTGGAATTGGAAAAGGGATATTTGGAAGCCCATAGAGGGCTATGGTGAAAAAGGAATTACCTCCCGTTCAAAACTGGAAAGAAGCTCTCTGAGAAACTACCCTGTGTTCTGTTAATTCATCTCACAGAGTTACATCTTTCCCTTCAAGAAGCCTTTCGCTAAGGCTGTTCTTGTGGAATTTGCAAAGGGATATTTGGAAGCCCATAGAGGGCTATGGTGAAAAAGGAAATATCTTCTGTTCAAAACTGGAAAGAAGCTTTCTGAGAAACTGCTCTGTGTTCTGTTAATTCATCTCAAGGGGGCTATGGTGAAAAAAGAAATAGGTTCCGTTCAAAACTGGAAAGAAGCTTTCTGAGAAACTGCTCTGTGTTCTGTTAATTCATCTAAAGAGGGCTATGGTGAAAAAGTAAATATCTCCCATTCAAAACTGGAAAGAAGCTCACTGAGAAACTGCTCTGTGTTCTGTTAATTCATCACACAGAGTTACATCTTTCCCTTCAGGAAGCCTTTCGCTAAGGCTGTTCTTGTGGAATTGGCAAAGTGATATTTTGAAGCCCATAGAGGGCTATGGCGAGAAACGTAATATCTTCCGTTCAAAACAGGAAAGAAGCTCTCTGAGAAACTGCTCTGTGTTCTGTTAATTCCTCTCACAGAGTTACATCTTTCCATTCAAGAATCCTTCCGCTAAGGCTGTTCTTGTGGAATTGGCAAAGGGATATTTGGAAGCCCATAGAAGGCTATGGTGAAAAAGGAACTATCTCCGGTTCAAAACTGGAAAGAAGCTCTCTGAGAAACTGCTCTGTGTTCTGTTAATTCATCTCACAGAGTTACATCTTTCCCTTCAAGAAGCCTTTCGCTAAGGCCTTTCTTGTGGAATTGGCAAAGTTATATTTGGAAGCCCATAGAGGGCTATGGTGAAAAAGGAAATATCTTCCGTTCAAAACTGGAAAGAAGCTTTCTGAGAAACTGCTCTGTGTTCTGTTAATTCATCTCACAGAGTTACATCTTTCCCTTCAAGGAGCCTTTCGCTATGGCTGTTCTTGTGGAATTGGCAAAGGGATATTTGGAAGCCCATAGAGTGCTATGGTGAAAAAGGAAATATCTTCCATTGAAAACTGGAAAGAAGCTTTCTGAGAAACTGCTCTGTATTATGTTAATTCATCTCACAGAGTTACATCTTTCCATTCAAGAAGCCTTTCGCTAAGGCTGTTCTTGTGGAATTGGCAAAGGGATATTTGGAATCCCATAGAGGGCTATGGTGAAAAAGGAAATATCTTCTTTTCAAAATTGGAAAGAAGCTTTCGGAGAAACTCCTCTGTGTTCTGTTAATTCATCTCACAGATTTACATCTTTCCCTTCAAGAAGCCTTTCGCTAAGGCTGTTCTTGTGGAATGGGCAAAGGGATATTTGGAAGCCCATAGAGGGCTACGGTGAAAAAGGAAATATCTTAAGTTCAAAACTGGAAAGAAGCTTTCTGAGAAACTGTTCTGTGTTCTCTTAATTCATCTCACTGAGTTACATCTTCCCTTTAAGAAGCCTTTCGCTAAGGCTGTTCTTGTGGAATTGGCAAAGGGATATTTGGAAGCCCATAGAGGGCTATGGTGAAAAAGGAAATATCTTCCGTTCAAAACTGGAAAGAAGCTTTCTAAGAAACTGCTCTGTGTTCTGTTAATTCATCTCACAGAGTTACATCTTTCCCTTCAAGAAGCCTTTCGCTAAGGCTGTTCTTCTGGAATTGGCAAAGGGATATTTGGAAGCCCATAGAGGGTTTCGGTGAAAAAGGAAATATCTTCCGTTCAAAACTGGAAAGAAGCTTTCTGACAAACTGCTCTGTGCTCTGTTAATTCGTCTCACTGAGTTACATCTTTCCCTTCATGAAGCCTTTCGCTAAGGCGGTTCTTGTGGAATTGGCAAAGGGATATTTGGAAGTCCATAGAGGGCTATGGTGAAAACGGAAATATCTTCCGTTCAAAACTGGAAAGAAACTTTCTAAGAAACTGCTCGGTGTTCTGTTAATTCCTCTCACAGAGTTACATCTTTCCCTTCAAGAAGCCTATCGCTAAGTCTGTTCTTGTGGAATTGGCAAAGGGATATTTGTAAACACATAGAGGGCTATGGTGAAAAAGGAAATATCATCCGTTCAAAACTGGAAAGAAGCTTTCTGAGAAACTGCTCTGTGTTCTGTTAATTCATCTCACAGGGTTACATCTTTCCCTTCAATTAGCCTTTCGCTAAGGCTGTTCTTGTGGAATTGGCAAAGGGATATTTGGAAGCCCAAAGAGGGCTATGGTGAAAAAGGAAATATCTTCCGTTCACAACGGGAAAGAATCTTTCTGAGAAACTGCTTTGTGTTCTGTTAATTCATCTCACAGAGTTACATCTTTCCCTTCAAGAATCATTTCGCTAAGGCTGTTCTTGTGGAATTGGCAAGGGATATTTGGAAGCCAATAGAGGGCTATGGTGAAAAAGGAAATATCTTCCAATGAAAAATGGAAAGAAGCATTCTGGGAAACTGCTCTGTGTTCTGTTAATTCAAGTCACAGAGTTACATCTTTCCCTTCAAGAAGCCTTTCGCTAAGGCTGTTCTTGTGGAATTGGAAAAGGGATATTTGGAAGCCCATAGAGGGCTATGGTGAAAAAGGAATTACCTCCCGTTCAAAACTGGAAAGAAGCTCTCTGAGAAACTACCCTGTGTTCTGTTAATTCATCTCACAGAGTTACATCTTTCCCTTCAAGAAGCCTTTCGCTAAGGCTGTTCTTGTGGAATTTGCAAAGGGATATTTGGAAGCCCATAGAGGGCTATGGTGAAAAAGGAAATATCTTCTGTTCAAAACTGGAAAGAAGCTTTCTGAGAAACTGCTCTGTGTTCTGTTAATTCATCTCAAGGGGGCTATGGTGAAAAAAGAAATAGGTTCCGTTCAAAACTGGAAAGAAGCTTTCTGAGAAACTGCTCTGTGTTCTGTTAATTCATCTAAAGAGGGCTATGGTGAAAAAGTAAATATCTCCCATTCAAAACTGGAAAGAAGCTCACTGAGAAACTGCTCTGTGTTCTGTTAATTCATCACACAGAGTTACATCTTTCCCTTCAGGAAGCCTTTCGCTAAGGCTGTTCTTGTGGAATTGGCAAAGTGATATTTTGAAGCCCATAGAGGGCTATGGCGAGAAACGTAATATCTTCCGTTCAAAACAGGAAAGAAGCTCTCTGAGAAACTGCTCTGTGTTCTGTTAATTCCTCTCACAGAGTTACATCTTTCCATTCAAGAATCCTTCCGCTAAGGCTGTTCTTGTGGAATTGGCAAAGGGATATTTGGAAGCCCATAGAAGGCTATGGTGAAAAAGGAACTATCTCCGGTTCAAAACTGGAAAGAAGCTCTCTGAGAAACTGCTCTGTGTTCTGTTAATTCATCTCACAGAGTTACATCTTTCCCTTCAAGAAGCCTTTCGCTAAGGCCTTTCTTGTGGAATTGGCAAAGTTATATTTGGAAGCCCATAGAGGGCTATGGTGAAAAAGGAAATATCTTCCGTTCAAAACTGGAAAGAAGCTTTCTGAGAAACTGCTCTGTGTTCTGTTAATTCATCTCACAGAGTTACATCTTTCCCTTCAAGGAGCCTTTCGCTATGGCTGTTCTTGTGGAATTGGCAAAGGGATATTTGGAAGCCCATAGAGTGCTATGGTGAAAAAGGAAATATCTTCCATTGAAAACTGGAAAGAAGCTTTCTGAGAAACTGCTCTGTATTATGTTAATTCATCTCACAGAGTTACATCTTTCCATTCAAGAAGCCTTTCGCTAAGGCTGTTCTTGTGGAATTGGCAAAGGGATATTTGGAATCCCATAGAGGGCTATGGTGAAAAAGGAAATATCTTCTTTTCAAAATTGGAAAGAAGCTTTCGGAGAAACTCCTCTGTGTTCTGTTAATTCATCTCACAGATTTACATCTTTCCCTTCAAGAAGCCTTTCGCTAAGGCTGTTCTTGTGGAATGGGCAAAGGGATATTTGGAAGCCCATAGAGGGCTACGGTGAAAAAGGAAATATCTTAAGTTCAAAACTGGAAAGAAGCTTTCTGAGAAACTGTTCTGTGTTCTCTTAATTCATCTCACTGAGTTACATCTTCCCTTTAAGAAGCCTTTCGCTAAGGCTGTTCTTGTGGAATTGGCAAAGGGATATTTGGAAGCCCATAGAGGGCTATGGTGAAAAAGGAAATATCTTCCGTTCAAAACTGGAAAGAAGCTTTCTAAGAAACTGCTCTGTGTTCTGTTAATTCATCTCACAGAGTTACATCTTTCCCTTCAAGAAGCCTTTCGCTAAGGCTGTTCTTGTGGAATTGGCAAAGGGATATTTGGAAGCCCATAGAGGGCTTCGGTGAAAAAGGAAATATCTTCCGTTCAAAACTGGAAAGAAGCTTTCTGACAAACTGCTCTGTGCTCTGTTAATTCGTCTCACTGAGTTACATCTTTCCCTTCATGAAGCCTTTCGCTAAGGCGGTTCTTGTGGAATTGGCAAAGGGATATTTGGAAGCCCATAGAGGGCTATGGTGAAAACGGAAATATCTTCCGTTCAAAACTGGAAAGAAACTTTCTAAGAAACTGCTCGGTGTTCTGTTAATTCCTCTCACAGAGTTACATCTTTCCCTTCAAGAAGCCTATCGCTAAGTCTGTTCTTGTGGAATTGGCAAAGGGATATTTGTAAACACATAGAGGGCTATGGTGAAAAAGGAAATATCATCCGTTCAAAACTGGAAAGAAGCTTTCTGAGAAACTGCTCTGTGTTCTGTTAATTCATCTCACAGGGTTACATCTTTCCCTTCAATTAGCCTTTCGCTAAGGCTGTTCTTGTGGAATTGGCAAAGGGATATTTGGAAGCCCAAAGAGGGCTATGGTGAAAAAGGAAATATCTTCCGTTCACAACGGGAAAGAATCTTTCTGAGAAACTGCTTTGTGTTCTGTTAATTCATCTCACAGAGTTACATCTTTCCCTTCAAGAATCATTTCGCTAAGGCTGTTCTTGTGGAATTGGCAAGGGATATTTGGAAGCCAATAGAGGGCTATGGTGAAAAAGGAAATATCTTCCGATGAAAAATGGAAAGAAGCATTCTGGGAAACTGCTCTGTGTTCTGTTAATTCAAGTCACAGAGTTACATCTTTCCCTTCAAGAAGCCTTTCGCTAAGGCTGTTCTTGTGGAATTGGAAAAGGGATATTTGGAAGCCCATAGAGGGCTATGGTGAAAAAGGAATTACCTCCCGTTCAAAACTGGAAAGAAGCTCTCTGAGAAACTACCCTGTGTTCTGTTAATTCATCTCACAGAGTTACATCTTTCCCTTCAAGAAGCCTTTCGCTAAGGCTGTTCTTGTGGAATTTGCAAAGGGATATTTGGAAGCCCATAGAGGGCTATGGTGAAAAAGGAAATATCTTCTGTTCAAAACTGGAAAGAAGCTTTCTGAGAAACTGCTCTGTGTTCTGTTAATTCATCTCAAGGGGGCTATGGTGAAAAAAGAAATAGGTTCCGTTCAAAACTGGAAAGAAGCTTTCTGAGAAACTGCTCTGTGTTCTGTTAATTCATCTAAAGAGGGCTATGGTGAAAAAGTAAATATCTCCCATTCAAAACTGGAAAGAAGCTCACTGAGAAACTGCTCTGTGTTCTGTTAATTCATCACACAGAGTTACATCTTTCCCTTCAGGAAGCCTTTCGCTAAGGCTGTTCTTGTGGAATTGGCAAAGTGATATTTTGAAGCCCATAGAGGGCTATGGCGAGAAACGTAATATCTTCCGTTCAAAACAGGAAAGAAGCTCTCTGAGAAACTGCTCTGTGTTCTGTTAATTCCTCTCACAGAGTTACATCTTTCCATTCAAGAATCCTTCCGCTAAGGCTGTTCTTGTGGAATTGGCAAAGGGATATTTGGAAGCCCATAGAAGGCTATGTTGAAAAAGGAACTATCTCCGGTTCAAAACTGGAAAGAAGCTCTCTGAGAAACTGCTCTGTGTTCTGTTAATTCATCTCACAGAGTTACATCTTTCCCTTCAAGAAGCCTTTCGCTAAGGCCTTTCTTGTGGAATTGGCAAAGTTATATTTGGAAGCCCATAGAGGGCTATGGTGAAAAAGGAAATATCTTCCGTTCAAAACTGGAAAGAAGCTTTCTGAGAAACTGCTCTGTGTTCTGTTAATTCATCTCACAGAGTTACATCTTTCCCTTCAAGGAGCCTTTCGCTATGGCTGTTCTTGTGGAATTGGCAAAGGGATATTTGGAAGCCCATAGAGTGCTATGGTGAAAAAGGAAATATCTTCCATTGAAAACTGGAAAGAAGCTTTCTGAGAAACTGCTCTGTATTATGTTAATTCATCTCACAGAGTTACATCTTTCCATTCAAGAAGCCTTTCGCTAAGGCTGTTCTTGTGGAATTGGCAAAGGGATATTTGGAAGCCCATAGAGGGCTATGGTGAAAAAGGAAATATCTTCTTTTCAAAATTGGAAAGAAGCTTTCGGAGAAACTGCTCTGTGTTCTGTTAATTCATCTCACAGATTTACATCTTTCCCTTCAAGAAGCCTTTCGCTAAGGCTGTTCTTGTGGAATGGGCAAAGGGATATTTGGAAGCCCATAGAGGGCTACGGTGAAAAAGGAAATATCTTAAATTCAAAACTGGAAAGAAGCTTTCTGAGAAACTGTTCTGTGTTCTCTTAATTCATCTCACTGAGTTACATCTTCCCTTTAAGAAGCCTTTCGCTAAGGCTGTTCTTGTGGAATTGGCAAAGGGATATTTGGAAGCCCATAGAGGGCTATGGTGAAAAAGGAAATATCTTCCGTTCAAAACTGGAAAGAAGCTTTCTAAGAAACTGCTCTGTGTTCTGTTAATTCATCTCACAGAGTTACATCTTTCCCTTCAAGAAGCCTTTCGCTAAGGCTGTTCTTGTGGAATTGGCAAAGGGATATTTGGAAGCCCATAGAGGGCTTCGGTGAAAAAGGAAATATCTTCCATTGAAAACTGGAAAGAAGCTTTCTGAGAAACTGCTCTGTATTATGTTAATTCATCTCACAGAGTTACATCTTTCCATTCAAGAAGCCTTTCGCTAAGGCTGTTCTTGTGGAATTGGCAAAGGGATATTTGGAAGCCCATAGAGGGCTATGGTGAAAAAGGAAATATCTTCTTTTCAAAATTGGAAAGAAGCTTTCAGAGAAACTGCTCTGTGTCTGTTAATTCATCTCACAGATTTACATCTTTCCCTTCAAGAAGCCTTTCGCTAAGGCTGTTCTTGTGGAATGGGCAAAGGGATATTTGGAAGCCCATAGAGGGCTACGGTGAAAAAGGAAATATCTTAAGTTCAAAACTGGAAAGAAGCTTTCTGAGAAACTGTTCTGTGTTCTCTTAATTCATCTCACTGAGTTACATCTTCCCTTTAAGAAGCCTTTCGCTAAGGCTGTTCTTGTGGAATTGGAAAAGGGATATTTAGAAGCCCATAGAGGACTACGGTGAAAAAGGAAATATCTTCCGTTAAAACCTGCAAAGAAGCTTTCTGAGAAACTGCTCTGTGTTCTCTTTATTCATCTCACAGAGTTACATCTTCCCTTTAAGAAGCCTTTCGCTAAGGCTGTCCTTCTGGAATTGGCAAAGGGATATTTGGAAGCCCATAGAGGGCTATGGTGAAAAAGGAAATATTCTCCGTTCAATTCTGGAAAGAAGCTTTCTGACAAACTGTTCTGTGATCTGTTAGTTCATCTCACAGAGTTACATCTTTCCCTTCAAGAAGCCTTTCGCTAACGCTGTTCTTGTGGAATTGGCAAAGGGATATTTGGAAGCCCATAGAGGGCTATGGTGAAAAAGGAAATATCTTCCGTTCAAAACTGGAAAGAAGCTTTCTAAGAAACTGCTCTGTGTTCTGTTAATTCATCTCACAGAGTTACATCTTTCCCTTCAAGAAGCCTTTCGCTAAGGCTGTTCTTGTGGAATTGGCAAAGTGATATTTGGAAGCCCATAGAGTGCTATGGTAAAAAAGGAAATAACTTCCGATCAAAACTGGAAAGAAGCTCTCTGAGAAACTGCTCTGTGTTCTGTTAATTCATCTCACAGAGTTACATCTTTCCCTTCAAGAAGCCTTTCGCTAAGGCTGTTCTTGTGGAATTGGCAAAGGGATATTTGGAAGCCCATAGAGGGCTATGGTGAAAAAGGAAATATCTTCCGATGAAAAATGGAAAGAAGCTTTCTGAGAAACTGCTCTGTGTTCTGTTAATTCATCTCACAGAGTTACATCTTTCCCTTCAAGAAGCCTTTCCCTAAGGCTGTTCTTGTGGAAATGGAAAAGGGATATTTGGGAGCCCATAGAGGGCTATGGTGAAAAAGGAATTATCTCCCGTTCAAAACTGGAAAGAAGCTCTCTGAGAAACTGCTCTGTGTTCTGTTAATTCATCTCACAGAGTTACATCTTTCCCTTCAAGAAGCCTTTCGCTAAGGCTGTTCTTGTGGAATTGGCAAAGGGATATTTGGAAGCCCATAGAGGGCTATGGTGAAAAAGGAAATATCATCCGTTCAAAACTGGAAAGAAGCTTTCTGAGAAACTGCTCTGTGTTCTGTTAATTTATCTCAAAGAGTTACATCTTTCCCTTCAAGAAGCCTTTCGCTAAGTCTGTTCTTGTGAAATTGGCAAAGGGATATTTGGAAGCCCATAGAGGGCTATGGTGAAAAAGGAAATATCTTCCATTGAAAACTGGAAAGAAGCTTTCTTAGAAACTGCTCTGTGTTCTGTTAATTCATCTCACAGAGTTACATCTTTCCCTTCAAGAAGCCTTTCGCTGAGGCTGTTCTTGTGGAATTGGCAAAGGGATATTTGGAAGCCCAAAGAGGGCTATGGTGAAAAAGGAAATATCTTCCGTTCAAAACTGGAAAGAAGCTTTCTGAGAAGCTGCTCTGTGTTCTGTTAATTCATCTCACAGGGTTACATCTTTCCCTTCAAGGAGCCTTTCGCTAAGGCTGTTCTTGTGGAATTGGAAAAGGGATATTTGGAAGCCCATAGAGGGCTATGGTGAAAAAGGAAATATCTTCCGTTCAAAACTGGAAAGAAGCTTTCTAAGAAACTGCTCTGTGTTCTGTTAATTCATCTCACAGGGTTACATCTTTCCCTTCAATTAGCCTTTCGCTAAGGCTGTTCTTGTGGAATTGGCAAAGGGATATTTGGAAGCCCAAAGAGGGCTATGGTGAAAAAGGAAATATCTTCCGTTCACAACGGGAAAGAAGCTTTCTGAGAAACTGCTTTGTGTTCTGTTAATTCATCTCACAGAGTTACATCTTTCCCTTCAAGAATCATTTCGCTAAGGCTGTTCTTGTGGAATTGGCAAGGGATATTTGGAAGCCAATAGATGGCTACGGTGAAAAAGGAAATATCTTCCGATGAAAAATGGAAAGAAGCTTTCTGGGAAACTGCTCTGTGTTCTGTTAATTCAAGTCACAGAGTTACATCTTTCCCTTCAAGAAGCCTTTAGCTAAGGCTGTTCTTGTGGAATTGGATAAGGGATATTTGGAAGCCCATAGAGGGCTATGGTGAAAAAGGAATTACCTCCCGTTCAAAACTGGAAAGAAGCTCTCTGAGAAACTACTCTGTGTTCTGTTAATTCATCTCACAGAGTTACATCTTTCCCTTCAAGAAGCCTTTCGCTAAGGCTGTTCTTGTGGAATTTGCAAAGGGATATTTGGAAGCCCATTGAGGGCTATGGTGAAAAAGGAAATATCTTCCGTTCAAAACTGGAAAGAAGCTTTCTGAGAAACTGCTATGTGTTCTGTTAATTCATCTCAAGAGGGCTATGGTGAAAAAGGAAATAGCTTCCGTGCAAAACTGGAAAGAAGCTTTTTGAGAAACTGCTCTGTGTTCTGTTAATTCATCTCACAGAGTTACATCTTTCCCTTCAAGAAGCCTTTCGCTAAGTCTGTTCTTGTGGAATTTTCAAAGTGATATTTGGAAGCCCATAGAGGGCTATGGTGAAAAAGGAAATATCTTCCGTTCAAAACTGGAAAGAAGCTTTCTGAGAAACTGCTCTGTGTTCTGTTAATTCACCTCACAGAGTTACATCTTTCCCTTCAAGAAGCCTTTCGCTAATGCTGTTCTTGTGGAATTGGCAAAGGAATATTTGGAAGCCCATAGAGGGCTATGTGAAAAAGGAAATATCTTCCGTACAAAACTTAAAAGAAGCTTTCTGAGAAACTGCTCTGGGTTCTGTTAATTCATCTCACAGAGTTACATCTTTCCCTTCAAGAAGCCTTTCCCTAAGGCTGTTCATGTGGAAATGGCAAAGGGATATTTGGAAGCCCATAGAGGGCTGTGGTGAAAAAGGAATTATCTCCCGTTCAAAACTGGAAAGAAGCTTTCTGAGAAACTGCTCTGTGTTCTGTTAATTCATCTCACAGAGTTACATATTTCCCTTCAAGAAGCCTTTCGCTAAGGCTGTTCCTGTGGAATTGGCAAAGGGATATTTGGAAGCCCATAGAGGGCTTCAGTGAAAAAGGAAATATCTTCCGTTAAAAACTGGAAAGAAGCTTTCTGACAAACTGCTCTTTGCTCTGTTAATTCATCTCACAGAGTTACATCTTTCCCTTCAAGAAGCTTTTCGCTAAGGCTGTTATGGTGGAATTGGCAAAGTGATATTTTGAAGCCCCTAGAGGGCTATGGTGAGAAACGTAATATCTTCCGTTCAAAACTGGAAAGAAGCTTTCTGAGAAACTGCTCTGTGTTCTGTTAATTTATCTCACAGAGTTACATCTTTCCTTTCAAGAAGCCTTTCGCTAAGGCTGTTCTTGTGGAATTGGCAAAGGGATATTTGGAAGCCCATAGAGTGCTATGGTGAAAAAGGAAATATCTTCCATTGAAAACTGGAAAGAAGCTTTCTGAGAAACTGCTCTGTATTATGTTAATTCATCTCACAGAGTTACATCTTTCCATTCAAGAAGCCTTTCGCTAAGGCTGTTCTTGTGGAATTGGCAAAGGGATATTTGGAAGCCCATAGAGTGCTATGGTGAAAAAGGAAATATCTTCTTTTCAAAATTGGAAAGAAGCTTTCGGAGAAACTCCTCTGTGTTCTGTTAATTCATCTCACAGAGTTACATCTTTCCCTTCAAGAACCCTTTCGCTAAGGCTGTTCTTGAGAATTGGAAAAGGCATATTTGGAAGCCCATAGAGGGCTACGGTGAAAAAGGAAATTTCTTCCGTTCAATACTGGAAAGAAGCTTTCTGAGAAACTTCTCTGTGTTCTCTTAATTCGTCTCACAGAGTTACATCTTCCCTTTAAGAAGCCTTTCGCTAAGGCTGTTCTTGTGGAATTGGAAAAGGGATATTTAGAAGCCCATAGAGGGCTACGGTGAAAAAGGAAATATCTTCCGTTCAAAACTGGAAAGAAGCTTTCTGAGAAACTGCTCTGTGTTCTCTTAATTCATCTCACAGAGTTACATCTTCGCTTTAAGAAGCCTTTCGCTAAGGCTGTTCTTCTGGAATTGGCAAAGGGATATTTGGAAGCCCATAGAGGGCTATGGTGAAAAAGGAAATATCCTCCGTTCAAAACTGGAAAGAAGCTTTCTGAGAAACTGTTCTGTGCTCTGTTAATTCATCTCACAGAGTTACATCTTTCCCTTCAAGAAGCCTTTCACTAACGCTGTTCTTGTGGAATTGGCAAAGGAATATTTGGAAGCCCATAGAGGGCTACGGTGAAAAAGGAAATATCTTCCGTTCAAAACTGGAAAGAAGCTTTCTGAGAAACTGCTCTGTGTTCTGTTAATTCATCTCACAGAGTTACATGTTTCCGTTCAGGAAGCCTTTCGCTAAGGCTGTTCTTGTGGAATTGGCAAAATGATATTTGGAAGCCCATAGAGTGCTATGGTAAAAAAGGAAATATCTTCCATTCAAAACTGGAAAGAAGCTTTCTGAGAAACTGCTCTGTGTTCTGTTAATTCATCTCACAGAGTTACATCTTTCCCTTCAAGAAGCCTTTCGCTAAGGCTGTTCTTGTGGAATTGGCAAAGGGATATTTGGAAGCCCATAGAGGGCTATGGTGAAAAAGGAAATACCTTCCGATGAAAAATGGAAAGAAGCTTTCTGAGAAACTGCTCTGGGTTCTGTTAATTCATCTCACAGAGTTACATCTTTCCCTTCAAGAAGCCTTTCCATAAGGCTGTTCTTGTGGAAATGGCAAAGGGATATTTTGGAGCCCATAGAGGGCTATGGTGAAAAAGGAATTATCTCCCGTTCAAAACTGGTAAGA
>NW_027327038.1:0-23451 GCF_047675955.1 Chlorocebus sabaeus | reverse complement strand
ATCTACACTAACAGGAAGAAGAATGTCGTGCTCCAAGTGTACCTGCAAACACGGTTTTCTTCTGAAAACCCAAGTGCATGCAAAGCAAACACGGCATATCACTAAAGCGCACAGGAGAGCAGAGCACCTCTTAGTAGAAAGCATGTAAAGGATAGCTAGTTGGGAGCATTATTTTAAAACGTTTCTATGGAATGAGTTATCCCAGGGAGCCCGTTTGGTACCTGCATTCAAAGGCAAGTCATTATTCGACATCCAACCTTTAACAGAAGGTTCACAGTAAGATCCCCGGAAACGGCATTCCCCTGGTGACTTTTCAATGCTCAGATTGCAGTATCGATACAGCTTGGTAAGCAGTCAGGAGAGGGGCGGCTCAGAGGCTGAAAGCACACAGGTCAGGGCCCTCCTGGGTCCGACAGCCTCACCTGGGCCTCGCTTTCTGCACTGCCCAGGGCTGCTCATGAGATTGTGCCGAAACGGATGTGTGCACGCCAAACAGCTCTCAGCAGGGGCTCAACAGCCAGAAGCCGTTCCACCACACCGTCATCCCCCTTCTAACCAGAGAACACCCGATACAGAAACAGGAGAAACAGGTATTAAATGAGTTGGCAAAGCCAAAATCCACCCGGATCTACCACTCCAAAACAAACATACACCACACTGCCCAATATTGATGGGAGCCAAAAACATGGAAGTCCTGAGAGCCCACACTGACCACAGCCAGACACCACTTCTGCAAGAACCAAGCACGCGCCTAGAGATCGCCCGTGATGACCCAGGAGAGCAGCTTGGAGCAGAGACAAACGTGAAGGAGAGGCACAGGGGCCAGGGTGCTGGGTGTGCCCGTCTGTGTGACCTCACTGAGATTGCTGACCTCTGGCCCTTGGTGTCCGTCCTGTGGAGGAGGTAGCCCCCAAATCCCTGCCTCCCTTCAGCGCTCACTGAGGCTGCCCTGAAGCCTCCCCAGGGCTGAGACCGCTTCGAAATCCTGTCAACTGCACACCCACATAAGCACACAAATAAACAAAGTGTCAAGTACGCAGACAGGAAAAGAAAAGTATGCCAATCCTCCCCTATCCAACAGGCATTGAAAAAGGAACAGGAAAATTGTGGTAGTCTTGAAACCACCACCAGCTATCACGTCCTGTTGAGATGTTTTAGCCAATCAGGAACATCTCTTTACCAAGCACCTGTGTGTTTAGGAAGTCCGTTGACAGATTCCAAACAACCTCGGAGCCTGCGACCTGACCCCCATTCTACGCGCATCACCTCTCCGGCGGAACAAGCCCTGGACACCATTCAGATGGCGAGGAACAGGAGCAAGGGTAGCGTTCCCTCACCACCACCAAACAAGCTCGACCCCGAGGAGCCCGGAGAACAGCGACGTTTGCTTAGACGCTTTCCCACTGACCTTGTCAGAGCGAACGTTCCCATCCCACGCCACCCAGTGTTTGACTCTCCCTGGGATGCCAGCAGCCGCCAACCCTCACAACTCACAAGCTGGAAACAGAGGCCAAGCTGACAGGAGGGAGGCCTCTCTCCATCCCCTACTGAATTCGCTCAGGACACGGAGGTTCCCAAACACACACGGCCCCGGGTATTCCACACCTGGAGAACATTCTAACAACAGACGCTGCAAAGACGTTCCCCTAAAGAGAAACTCAGTTTCTAACTTCCCTTAGGGAAAAATATGAGGCCCAGAACTTTCCAGAAAATCAAGCCTGGGAGGAAGCCCCTCACCTCTGGCACTTCCTAAACCTGCCTTCCCGCAGGTGCTCAGGGATGTCCCCGCGCCAGCCCCGTCCACCCAGGACGGCAGCAGGGCTCAGGCAGCCAGCACCTGGGCAGCAGGCGAAGCAACCCCAGGGTGAAAACGTCATCCCAGGCACCACTTCCCGGAGCCCCTCAGCAAGAAAAACAGAGGCGGGACCAGAACCGAGGGCTGACTCGAGGCTGGGGAGCCACAGACCCGCACAGTTCAATCATCGGACACGCTCTGCTGTGGACAGAGGAGCCCAGCCCAGGGAGAGGCCAGCACAGAGATCCTCGTGCCGGCTCCACGGGCCAGCGTCCCCCAGGGCTGCAAGTTTGCGATCACAGCTTCAGAATCGGGTTCCAGAATCTTCCGGAATCAAAGACACACCCAACTGTAAAGCTGCCAGGACAGCAGGGCCCAGGAGCAGGCTCAGGGGAGGAGCAGGTAGAAACCCCACACACAGCACACACGTGTGCATGCTTACTCCACACATGCCACCCCTTCACCCGATACTATACACGCAAACGCCTCTATGCACTCCATACACACCCTCAAATACACTCACCAAATGTGATGCGTGTACACACTCCACACACCCTCCAACATACACGGCACACGCATGAACACGCTCACTCCACACACACCTGCTAAATACACTCACCACACACGCACAAACGTGACACACGTGCACACTCATTCCAGACCTCACGCCCCTCACCAAGTACACAGGTGCACACATCCCCAAGTCCAGCACCTGCAGACTCCACAAGCTTTGGTTTCCCCCACTGTTTCTCTCATCACATGAGATCCACACACACACGTGTCATTTACTGACATCTAACACCCGGGGAGGCCCTTAGACAGAACTGCAGTCACAAGTCGGCTTCATTCAGGCATTCATCACCAGCCCCTGGAAGCCACCTCTCCTGTCCCCACGGGGAGGGGGGGCCGAGACCGCAGGCGTCGCTGGGCTTACAGATCCCCAGGCTGGCAACCCAGCGAAATCAGGAGGGCTCGGCCACGGCCCTGGAGGGAGACGGGTACTGGCTCAGGTATGCGGCACACGGGTCCTCATTTCCATGCGGCGTCACCTACGACAGCGTCGGGTGAAAGCCAGTGGGGCTTGGCATTCCTGGGATAGACGGTCCTGGAATTACAAGGGAAGCTTTTTTACTTCTCCCCTCTGAACACATGAGGTCCATGGTCCCCGCTCACATCTAACCCTGGGAATCGGAATCGGTGACTCCTTGTCCACCTGAGGACCACCCAAGAGGATCCACACACCTGCTGCAACAGCAGCACCGCACCTGGTCCGCAGGGGAGCAAAGCAAATCCCACCTTTTGACGAAAACTGGATTACCCCGACACTGGCAGCCTGCAGTGTGTATATATCGTCAGGCCCCCACATCTGCGGCGCCACCTGCAAGAGGAACACAAACCCTTAGTCCCGGGTTCTCACGATGGCCTGTGAGGTGGATGCTGGCACCTTCTCTTCTCCCAGTGGAGAGGAGAGAAGGCCAGGGCCAGGGCCAGAGCTGGCGTGTCAGGAGGGTCAGGGTTCAAAAACCCCATCATCCGCCTCACAAAGCAGCCCTGACCGTTCAAGTGACTTCTATCATCAGCCTGAAAATGGACCACAGTTACCAGTAATTCTGAGTGCTGTTCCTTCTGACGTCAGACATTTCGCTAGAAAGATTTTGCCAAATCGGCTTTCAAAATCCTATGCTATGAAATGTCTAATGAAAATCTGAGCTGTGAAATAAAGCACACATTTCAATGAATCCCAAAATGACTATCACAAAGGAAGCTGTAACTTGAAGTGAAAAATATCCTCTAAATGACATCAGCCAGAATTACCTGCCATCATTACTGATCCCATATGATTAATGAATTCTACAGCATCATCTCAGATATGAACTTAAAACCATGAGCTGAATGCACATGTTAGCACAACCAAAGTTCTGCTTTCATAAGCAGCACAGGCGTCTCTGGAGAGGATTTTAATTGGGACTACAATGCGCACGGTGGTGGTAAGAGGTTTCATGCCGGCTGTTCTCCAAGGTGCAACACAGAAACACCACTAACCTCGAAGACACCTTTGTAACGAGATGATGAGAGACGATGTGGACAGAATACTGGAAATATTTGAAAAGGAGAAACAATGCAAGGAAAGAATCTTATCAGTTACCCTTTAACACGCTTAGAAAAAACCGATTTCTCTTTTGGGATGATTAAAGAAGAAAATGACATTTCTGGATTTTTTTTTTTTTTTTTTTTTTTACATTTTTCTTTCTGAGACAGGGTCTTGGCTCTGTCACCAAGACTGGAGTACAGTGGAGCAATCACAGCTCACCGTAGCCTTAAGTGTTCTTCCCACCTCGGACTCCAGAGTAGCAGGGACCACAGGCACGCACCACCATACTCAGCTAATTTTTCTGTTGTGAGAGAGATGGGGTGTCTTGCTCTGTTGTCCAGGCTGCTCTTGAACTCCTTGGCCTCACAAAGGGCTGCGATTACATTACGGGCATAAGCCAGCGTGCCCAACCAACCTTTTTCTTAATTCTATAACAATTACGCCGCATTCAGAGGAAGGATAACTATTAGTGAGAAGAAACTTGGCGAAGCAATATGTTGATACGAAAACAAAATGGTAACAATTCCTCATTGTGACATTTGAGTTTGAAACTGTTAACATACCAAGCAAAAATGATAGCTCAAATCAGGTTTTACAAAGAAGTCCAATAGATGATGATTCCAATTGTATGTTTGTTTCTAGATCTGAGAAAGTCAGTCATAGCCAACTTCTACAGTTTTGTTGCCATAGACCCAAGATTAAATCACAATGTGCGGGCGAACGTGCCCCAGGGTGCGGCAGGGAACCCCACGCCCACCAAGCACGCATATGCAGAAATATTTTGCCCAAATCTATTTTCCAACATAGAATTAAAGAGGTCCCATATATACTTTTCTCTCTCCCCACCAAGTATGTGAGGTCAAGTTTATCCTAGTATTCGATAAAAAGGCTCACGTGAAAAAGGGAACAGCAACGCTCAGGCGACCCCCGCAGGCCCCGGCAGATGCTCTATAGCAGAAGGGACGCGGCACAGGCAGGGCTGTGGGTGCACCTGCACCCTCGCTAACCTCATGGTGCAAGCACCCGAGGCTCTACAGATTCCACTCCCAGAGTTAGTGGGAAACTCCATCCTAGCACCGGGATGCTCTCCGTTGCTAGATGTACCTGCTTTAAGATATGCATGAACTGTCCTTACTCTACACACGAGACTCACTAGGAGATACTTTCAGATTTATCGGAAAATAGACATTCCAGCAAATGCATTTCTGTAAGATTCTCTACCTCTTTTCACTGGGTGGGGGGTGGGGGAGGGGGGAGGGGGAAAAGGTAACTTGCCTCCAAGGGTTGGAGACAAAGCCGTTACTGCAAGACAAGAGTGCTGCGCACCCCGGGAACCGCTGCGCCACGAGGCACGAGGCACGAGGCACGAGGCACGAGGCACGAGGCACGAGGCACGAGGCACGAGGCACGGCCGTGCACACCGGACGCAGGAGTAGCACACGAGGCTAGCACAGGTTGACGCCAGCCCTCTCCAGAAGCAGGCCTGTCCCTTCCTCCTCCCCCTCAGCCCCCAGCTCCCTCCAGACCTCAGTGGCTGCTGACAGGGCAGAGGCCACAACTAGAGGAGGCTCTCAACTCCACCAGGGACAGGAGCCCCGGACGCTGGGGACTCCACTGCTGCCCTCCGCGCCCACCTCCCTCTGCTCCGCCTTTCTCAGGAGCGAGGCGTGGCCACTTTGACCCTCTCTTCCCTTCTGTGGCTCCTACAAAAACCAGTGCAGCGAGCCCAGGCTGCCTCGCACGCCACGGATGCCCGGCACAGGCCACATGTCCTCATCCAAGCTCCTGGGGCAAGAAGGCTCTTGCAGTATTTCGCTTTCTGGTTGAGCATCCCCAGCCTGAAATCCAAAGTGCTCCGAAGAGCATTTCCTGCGAGTGTCATATGAGGGAGAGCTCGGAATGGTTCAGGTTTCAGAGCATTTTGGAGTAGGGACGCTCAGCCTGAATTTGAACGTCTTTTCAAGGAGGCCACACACTGAAGCCCCCGATGTCCGCCCCACACAATCCCAGCACACCCTCTGAAGTCCCCAGCAACAAGATTTTTGTTCTTCAAAAAAAAAAAAATAATAATAAAAGGTAAATAAATCAATAAATAAATAACCCCAAGTCACATAAACTCACACGCAACCACTGAAGGGGGTTGTGGACACCTGCACAGACTGGATGAAATGGAACTGTCACATCTTTACCAGGGTAATTTCAAGTCATTCCTCAAAACACACACCTGTTTTACTGAGCTGCATTTTAAGGTGAACACACACAAATCATTTCGGGGAAACAAATGTCACTTTGGGCTGTGTGTGGTTTCTTGACTCCTGGGAATAACTCAGCGTTCACACCCTCACTTCTGGATAAGGGAGAAGATGCAAAGAAATCTGTTAAAACAAAGACATGGAAACAAGTTTAAGAAGGGTTTGAAAGGTTCCTCCTGTCCCCCTGGAGGGGAGAGGAGGACGCCTGGAAGGCTTACGGGGGACAGGAGCACAGCCTCCTCGGTGTGCCATGGACGTCGCCTCGCTGAGGGGAGAGGACGATGCCTGGAAGGCTCACGGGGGTGGGAGCACAGCCTCCTCAGTGCTTTCTACACTCAGCAGCTTCAGAGATTCCCGTAGAAGCAGAACGCGTGAGAACCGAGACCGGAACACACCCCAAAGAAAGGGGATGAGGGGTCAACAAAAGCATTCGCTCATTACCAAGGAGCACGGGCATGACGCCGCTTCAAAGAACGTGTGAAAAAGTCACTCACGGGTGTTTCAGAAAATAAGGGTAGCGTGAGATTGCTCGATCAGTTCAAACAGGCTGCCATCCCCCAGGCCATGAAGCCCCTGAGATGAGCCTCTCACAGTGAACAGAAGTCACTCGCACCTCTGCCAGAGAAAGTCCTACAAGCCGACACGTGACCTCACGAAACCTGGCCTACAGCCCGTCGACCACAGTGAGTCTGACACGGTACATCCCTCCAGATGGTTAAGGACCCCAGCCTTCTCGACACCAGGGATGGGTATCGCGGAAGACAATTTTTCTGAGGGGTGGTTTTGAAATGCAACTGTTCCACCTCAGGTCAGGCATTGGATCCTCATAAGGAGCACCTCCGAGATCCCTTCACATGCCGTTTACAATAGGGTCCCAGCGCCTAGGAGAATCTAAATGCTGCCGCTGATCCAAGAGGAGGCAGAGCTCAGGCGGTCATGCTCACTTCGCCCGCCACTCACCTCCGGCTATGACCCCGCGGTCCCTAACAGACCATGGACCAGCACCAGTCTGCAGTCCAGGACTAAGCCCTACTGGCCAGCACACACACACCAGCCCAGGTGGAGACACTACTCGTGACCCTGGCTGGGCAGGAAGGAAGCCTGAGGGCCATTTCCTGACCAGGATGCCACACCCCCGACCCAAATACAGAGGTTCCCCATAAAAACCCACTGTACACTCACCAGAAAACAGAGCCACACCTGGGCAACACAACGAGACCCCCCATCCCTGCAACAAAGAAAAGAAAATTAGCCAGGCATGCTGGTGCGTGCCCCAGGTCCCAGCTGCTCGGGTGACTGAGGGGGGAGGATCGCCTGAGCCAGGGATCACGCCACCGCATGCCAGCCTGGGTGACAGAGCAAGACCCTGTCTCGGAAAATATAAATAAACTAAAAACCAACAGAAACTGGGTGCATGTAGGGTGGAAGAAACGCCGCAGGAGACTAGCGAACGGCACCACAGGGTTTCTATCAGGAAGAACAGCACGTCTCCCAACCAAGTGCTCCCGCCCTCATGAGACCCTGTGCTTGGGAAGCACCAGCGAGGCCACGTGGCTGGCCTCTTCCTGCTTTAAATCAAGTGGAGCCAGACGCTGCGATGACACACAGGGACTATGACAAACCCTGGAGGTTCTAACTGAGAAAACAATGACATGTGTGAGTTCCTATGACAACGTCTCAAAACAATGGAAGGAGGGTACCGTTTGCAGATAAGACAACTTCTGAAGTCTATTCAAGTGTTACCTCTTGGGAAAATAGGGAAGACTCATTTTCTCCATAGACAGCGCACACACAGCACTTTGCCACACATAATACAAGGCGGTTTATGGCAGTGGCCGCATATTTTCACGTGTATCACCTTTTGGGCATCTTCTAGGTTTGCTAGAGCCGGCGGCTACTTTTATTCCCCACAAAACACACAGAAATGCATGAGCATTATCTCCTCTCATGGAGCATCTACACTAACAGGAAGAAGAATGTCGTGCTCCAAGTGTACCTGCAAACACGGTTTTCTTCTGAAAACCCAAGTGCATGCAAAGCAAACACGGCATATCACTAAAGCGCACAGGAGAGCAGAGCACCTCTTAGTAGAAAGCATGTAAAGGATAGCTAGTTGGGAGCATTATTTTAAAACGTTTCTATGGAATGAGTTATCCCAGGGAGCCCGTTTGGTACCTGCATTCAAAGGCAAGTCATTATTCGACATCCAACCTTTAACAGAAGGTTCACAGTAAGATCCCCGGAAACGGCATTCCCCTGGTGACTTTTCAATGCTCAGATTGCAGTATCGATACAGCTTGGTAAGCAGTCAGGAGAGGGGCGGCTCAGAGGCTGAAAGCACACAGGTCAGGGCCCTCCTGGGTCCGACAGCCTCACCTGGGCCTCGCTTTCTGCACTGCCCAGGGCTGCTCATGAGATTGTGCCGAAACGGATGTGTGCACGCCAAACAGCTCTCAGCAGGGGCTCAACAGCCAGAAGCCGTTCCACCACACCGTCATCCCCCTTCTAACCAGAGAACACCCGATACAGAAACAGGAGAAACAGGTATTAAATGAGTTGGCAAAGCCAAAATCCACCCGGATCTACCACTCCAAAACAAACATACACCACACTGCCCAATATTGATGGGAGCCAAAAACATGGAAGTCCTGAGAGCCCACACTGACCACAGCCAGACACCACTTCTGCAAGAACCAAGCACGCGCCTAGAGATCGCCCGTGATGACCCAGGAGAGCAGCTTGGAGCAGAGACAAACGTGAAGGAGAGGCACAGGGGCCAGGGTGCTGGGTGTGCCCGTCTGTGTGACCTCACTGAGATTGCTGACCTCTGGCCCTTGGTGTCCGTCCTGTGGAGGAGGTAGCCCCCAAATCCCTGCCTCCCTTCAGCGCTCACTGAGGCTGCCCTGAAGCCTCCCCAGGGCTGAGACCGCTTCGAAATCCTGTCAACTGCACACCCACATAAGCACACAAATAAACAAAGTGTCAAGTACGCAGACAGGAAAAGAAAAGTATGCCAATCCTCCCCTATCCAACAGGCATTGAAAAAGGAACAGGAAAATTGTGGTAGTCTTGAAACCACCACCAGCTATCACGTCCTGTTGAGATGTTTTAGCCAATCAGGAACATCTCTTTACCAAGCACCTGTGTGTTTAGGAAGTCCGTTGACAGATTCCAAACAACCTCGGAGCCTGCGACCTGACCCCCATTCTACGCGCATCGCCTCTCCGGCGGAACAAGCCCTGGACACCATTCAGATGGCGAGGAACAGGAGCAAGGGTAGCGTTCCCTCACCACCACCAAACAAGCTCGACCCCGAGGAGCCCGGAGAACAGCGACGTTTGCTTAGACGCTTTCCCACTGACCTTGTCAGAGCGAACGTTCCCATCCCACGCCACCCAGTGTTTGACTCTCCCTGGGATGCCAGCAGCCGCCAACCCTCACAACTCACAAGCTGGAAACAGAGGCCAAGCTGACAGGAGGGAGGCCTCTCTCCATCCCCTACTGAATTCGCTCAGGACACGGAGGTTCCCAAACACACACGGCCCCGGGTATTCCACACCTGGAGAACATTCTAACAACAGACGCTGCAAAGACGTTCCCCTAAAGAGAAACTCAGTTTCTAACTTCCCTTAGGGAAAAATATGAGGCCCAGAACTTTCCAGAAAATCAAGCCTGGGAGGAAGCCCCTCACCTCTGGCACTTCCTAAACCTGCCTTCCCGCAGGTGCTCAGGGATGTCCCCGCGCCAGCCCCGTCCACCCAGGACGGCAGCAGGGCTCAGGCAGCCAGCACCTGGGCAGCAGGCGAAGCAACCCCAGGGTGAAAACGTCATCCCAGGCACCACTTCCCGGAGCCCCTCAGCAAGAAAAACAGAGGCGGGACCAGAACCGAGGGCTGACTCGAGGCTGGGGAGCCACAGACCCGCACAGTTCAATCATCGGACACGCTCTGCTGTGGACAGAGGAGCCCAGCCCAGGGAGAGGCCAGCACAGAGATCCTCGTGCCGGCTCCACGGGCCAGCGTCCCCCAGGGCTGCAAGTTTGCGATCACAGCTTCAGAATCGGGTTCCAGAATCTTCCGGAATCAAAGACACACCCAACTGTAAAGCTGCCAGGACAGCAGGGCCCAGGAGCAGGCTCAGGGGAGGAGCAGGTAGAAACCCCACACACAGCACACACGTGTGCATGCTTACTCCACACATGCCACCCCTTCACCCGATACTATACACGCAAACGCCTCTATGCACTCCATACACACCCTCAAATACACTCACCAAATGTGATGCGTGTACACACTCCACACACCCTCCAACATACACGGCACACGCATGAACACGCTCACTCCACACACACCTGCTAAATACACTCACCACACACGCACAAACGTGACACACGTGCACACTCATTCCAGACCTCACGCCCCTCACCAAGTACACAGGTGCACACATCCCCAAGTCCAGCACCTGCAGACTCCACAAGCTTTGGTTTCCCCCACTGTTTCTCTCATCACATGAGATCCACACACACACGTGTCATTTACTGACATCTAACACCCGGGGAGGCCCTTAGACAGAACTGCAGTCACAAGTCGGCTTCATTCAGGCATTCATCACCAGCCCCTGGAAGCCACCTCTCCTGTCCCCACGGGGAGGGGGGGCCGAGACCGCAGGCGTCGCTGGGCTTACAGATCCCCAGGCTGGCAACCCAGCGAAATCAGGAGGGCTCGGCCACGGCCCTGGAGGGAGACGGGTACTGGCTCAGGTATGCGGCACACGGGTCCTCATTTCCATGCGGCGTCACCTACGACAGCGTCGGGTGAAAGCCAGTGGGGCTTGGCATTCCTGGGATAGACGGTCCTGGAATTACAAGGGAAGCTTTTTTACTTCTCCCCTCTGAACACATGAGGTCCATGGTCCCCGCTCACATCTAACCCTGGGAATCGGAATCGGTGACTCCTTGTCCACCTGAGGACCACCCAAGAGGATCCACACACCTGCTGCAACAGCAGCACCGCACCTGGTCCGCAGGGGAGCAAAGCAAATCCCACCTTTTGACGAAAACTGGATTACCCCGACACTGGCAGCCTGCAGTGTGTATATATCGTCAGGCCCCCACATCTGCGGCGCCACCTGCAAGAGGAACACAAACCCTTAGTCCCGGGTTCTCACGATGGCCTGTGAGGTGGATGCTGGCACCTTCTCTTCTCCCAGTGGAGAGGAGAGAAGGCCAGGGCCAGGGCCAGAGCTGGCGTGTCAGGAGGGTCAGGGTTCAAAAACCCCATCATCCGCCTCACAAAGCAGCCCTGACCGTTCAAGTGACTTCTATCATCAGCCTGAAAATGGACCACAGTTACCAGTAATTCTGAGTGCTGTTCCTTCTGACGTCAGACATTTCGCTAGAAAGATTTTGCCAAATCGGCTTTCAAAATCCTATGCTATGAAATGTCTAATGAAAATCTGAGCTGTGAAATAAAGCACACATTTCAATGAATCCCAAAATGACTATCACAAAGGAAGCTGTAACTTGAAGTGAAAAATATCCTCTAAATGACATCAGCCAGAATTACCTGCCATCATTACTGATCCCATATGATTAATGAATTCTACAGCATCATCTCAGATATGAACTTAAAACCATGAGCTGAATGCACATGTTAGCACAACCAAAGTTCTGCTTTCATAAGCAGCACAGGCGTCTCTGGAGAGGATTTTAATTGGGACTACAATGCGCACGGTGGTGGTAAGAGGTTTCATGCCGGCTGTTCTCCAAGGTGCAACACAGAAACACCACTAACCTCGAAGACACCTTTGTAACGAGATGATGAGAGACGATGTGGACAGAATACTGGAAATATTTGAAAAGGAGAAACAATGCAAGGAAAGAATCTTATCAGTTACCCTTTAACACGCTTAGAAAAAACCGATTTCTCTTTTGGGATGATTAAAGAAGAAAATGACATTTCTGGATTTTTTTTTTTTTTTTTTTTACATTTTTCTTTCTGAGACAGGGTCTTGGCTCTGTCACCAAGACTGGAGTACAGTGGAGCAATCACAGCTCACCGTAGCCTTAAGTGTTCTTCCCACCTCGGACTCCAGAGTAGCAGGGACCACAGGCACGCACCACCATACTCAGCTAATTTTTCTGTTGTGAGAGAGATGGGGTGTCTTGCTCTGTTGTCCAGGCTGCTCTTGAACTCCTTGGCCTCACAAAGGGCTGCGATTACATTACGGGCATAAGCCAGCGTGCCCAACCAACCTTTTTCTTAATTCTATAACAATTACGCCGCATTCAGAGGAAGGATAACTATTAGTGAGAAGAAACTTGGCGAAGCAATATGTTGATACGAAAACAAAATGGTAACAATTCCTCATTGTGACATTTGAGTTTGAAACTGTTAACATACCAAGCAAAAATGATAGCTCAAATCAGGTTTTACAAAGAAGTCCAATAGATGATGATTCCAATTGTATGTTTGTTTCTAGATCTGAGAAAGTCAGTCATAGCCAACTTCTACAGTTTTGTTGCCATAGACCCAAGATTAAATCACAATGTGCGGGCGAACGTGCCCCAGGGTGCGGCAGGGAACCCCACGCCCACCAAGCACGCATATGCAGAAATATTTTGCCCAAATCTATTTTCCAACATAGAATTAAAGAGGTCCCATATATACTTTTCTCTCTCCCCACCAAGTATGTGAGGTCAAGTTTATCCTAGTATTCGATAAAAAGGCTCACGTGAAAAAGGGAACAGCAACGCTCAGGCGACCCCCGCAGGCCCCGGCAGATGCTCTATAGCAGAAGGGACGCGGCACAGGCAGGGCTGTGGGTGCACCTGCACCCTCGCTAACCTCATGGTGCAAGCACCCGAGGCTCTACAGATTCCACTCCCAGAGTTAGTGGGAAACTCCATCCTAGCACCGGGATGCTCTCCGTTGCTAGATGTACCTGCTTTAAGATATGCATGAACTGTCCTTACTCTACACACGAGACTCACTAGGAGATACTTTCAGATTTATCGGAAAATAGACATTCCAGCAAATGCATTTCTGTAAGATTCTCTACCTCTTTTCACTGGGTGGGGGGTGGGGGAGGGGGGAGGGGGAAAAGGTAACTTGCCTCCAAGGGTTGGAGACAAAGCCGTTACTGCAAGACAAGAGTGCTGCGCACCCCGGGAACCGCTGCGCCACGAGGCACGAGGCACGAGGCACGAGGCACGAGGCACGGCCGTGCACACCGGACGCAGGAGTAGCACACGAGGCTAGCACAGGTTGACGCCAGCCCTCTCCAGAAGCAGGCCTGTCCCTTCCTCCTCCCCCTCAGCCCCCAGCTCCCTCCAGACCTCAGTGGCTGCTGACAGGGCAGAGGCCACAACTAGAGGAGGCTCTCAACTCCACCAGGGACAGGAGCCCCGGACGCTGGGGACTCCACTGCTGCCCTCCGCGCCCACCTCCCTCTGCTCCGCCTTTCTCAGGAGCGAGGCGTGGCCACTTTGACCCTCTCTTCCCTTCTGTGGCTCCTACAAAAACCAGTGCAGCGAGCCCAGGCTGCCTCGCACGCCACGGATGCCCGGCACAGGCCACATGTCCTCATCCAAGCTCCTGGGGCAAGAAGGCTCTTGCAGTATTTCGCTTTCTGGTTGAGCATCCCCAGCCTGAAATCCAAAGTGCTCCGAAGAGCATTTCCTGCGAGTGTCATATGAGGGAGAGCTCGGAATGGTTCAGGTTTCAGAGCATTTTGGAGTAGGGACGCTCAGCCTGAATTTGAACGTCTTTTCAAGGAGGCCACACACTGAAGCCCCCGATGTCCGCCCCACACAATCCCAGCACACCCTCTGAAGTCCCCAGCAACAAGATTTTTGTTCTTCAAAAAAAAAAAAAAAATAATAAAAGGTAAATAAATCAATAAATAAATAACCCCAAGTCACATAAACTCACACGCAACCACTGAAGGGGGTTGTGGACACCTGCACAGACTGGATGAAATGGAACTGTCACATCTTTACCAGGGTAATTTCAAGTCATTCCTCAAAACACACACCTGTTTTACTGAGCTGCATTTTAAGGTGAACACACACAAATCATTTCGGGGAAACAAATGTCACTTTGGGCTGTGTGTGGTTTCTTGACTCCTGGGAATAACTCAGCGTTCACACCCTCACTTCTGGATAAGGGAGAAGATGCAAAGAAATCTGTTAAAACAAAGACATGGAAACAAGTTTAAGAAGGGTTTGAAAGGTTCCTCCTGTCCCCCTGGAGGGGAGAGGAGGACGCCTGGAAGGCTTACGGGGGACAGGAGCACAGCCTCCTCGGTGTGCCATGGACGTCGCCTCGCTGAGGGGAGAGGACGATGCCTGGAAGGCTCACGGGGGTGGGAGCACAGCCTCCTCAGTGCTTTCTACACTCAGCAGCTTCAGAGATTCCCGTAGAAGCAGAACGCGTGAGAACCGAGACCGGAACACACCCCAAAGAAAGGGGATGAGGGGTCAACAAAAGCATTCGCTCATTACCAAGGAGCACGGGCATGACGCCGCTTCAAAGAACGTGTGAAAAAGTCACTCACGGGTGTTTCAGAAAATAAGGGTAGCGTGAGATTGCTCGATCAGTTCAAACAGGCTGCCATCCCCCAGGCCATGAAGCCCCTGAGATGAGCCTCTCACAGTGAACAGAAGTCACTCGCACCTCTGCCAGAGAAAGTCCTACAAGCCGACACGTGACCTCACGAAACCTGGCCTACAGCCCGTCGACCACAGTGAGTCTGACACGGTACATCCCTCCAGATGGTTAAGGACCCCAGCCTTCTCGACACCAGGGATGGGTATCGCGGAAGACAATTTTTCTGAGGGGTGGTTTTGAAATGCAACTGTTCCACCTCAGGTCAGGCATTGGATCCTCATAAGGAGCACCTCCGAGATCCCTTCACATGCCGTTTACAATAGGGTCCCAGCGCCTAGGAGAATCTAAATGCTGCCGCTGATCCAAGAGGAGGCAGAGCTCAGGCGGTCATGCTCACTTCGCCCGCCACTCACCTCCGGCTATGACCCCGCGGTCCCTAACAGACCATGGACCAGCACCAGTCTGCAGTCCAGGACTAAGCCCTACTGGCCAGCACACACACACCAGCCCAGGTGGAGACACTACTCGTGACCCTGGCTGGGCAGGAAGGAAGCCTGAGGGCCATTTCCTGACCAGGATGCCACACCCCCGACCCAAATACAGAGGTTCCCCATAAAAACCCACTGTACACTCACCAGAAAACAGAGCCACACCTGGGCAACACAACGAGACCCCCCATCCCTGCAACAAAGAAAAGAAAATTAGCCAGGCATGCTGGTGCGTGCCCCAGGTCCCAGCTGCTCGGGTGACTGAGGGGGGAGGATCGCCTGAGCCAGGGATCACGCCACCGCATGCCAGCCTGGGTGACAGAGCAAGACCCTGTCTCGGAAAATATAAATAAACTAAAAACCAACAGAAACTGGGTGCATGTAGGGTGGAAGAAACGCCGCAGGAGACTAGCGAACGGCACCACAGGGTTTCTATCAGGAAGAACAGCACGTCTCCCAACCAAGTGCTCCCGCCCTCATGAGACCCTGTGCTTGGGAAGCACCAGCGAGGCCACGTGGCTGGCCTCTTCCTGCTTTAAATCAAGTGGAGCCAGACGCTGCGATGACACACAGGGACTATGACAAACCCTGGAGGTTCTAACTGAGAAAACAATGACATGTGTGAGTTCCTATGACAACGTCTCAAAACAATGGAAGGAGGGTACCGTTTGCAGATAAGACAACTTCTGAAGTCTATTCAAGTGTTACCTCTTGGGAAAATAGGGAAGACTCATTTTCTCCATAGACAGCGCACACACAGCACTTTGCCACACATAATACAAGGCGGTTTATGGCAGTGGCCGCATATTTTCACGTGTATCACCTTTTGGGCATCTTCTAGGTTTGCTAGAGCCGGCGGCTACTTTTATTCCCCACAAAACACACAGAAATGCATGAGCATTATCTCCTCTCATGGAGCATCTACACTAACAGGAAGAAGAATGTCGTGCTCCAAGTGTACCTGCAAACACGGTTTTCTTCTGAAAACCCAAGTGCATGCAAAGCAAACACGGCATATCACTAAAGCGCACAGGAGAGCAGAGCACCTCTTAGTAGAAAGCATGTAAAGGATAGCTAGTTGGGAGCATTATTTTAAAACGTTTCTATGGAATGAGTTATCCCAGGGAGCCCGTTTGGTACCTGCATTCAAAGGCAAGTCATTATTCGACATCCAACCTTTAACAGAAGGTTCACAGTAAGATCCCCGGAAACGGCATTCCCCTGGTGACTTTTCAATGCTCAGATTGCAGTATCGATACAGCTTGGTAAGCAGTCAGGAGAGGGGCGGCTCAGAGGCTGAAAGCACACAGGTCAGGGCCCTCCTGGGTCCGACAGCCTCACCTGGGCCTCGCTTTCTGCACTGCCCAGGGCTGCTCATGAGATTGTGCCGAAACGGATGTGTGCACGCCAAACAGCTCTCAGCAGGGGCTCAACAGCCAGAAGCCGTTCCACCACACCGTCATCCCCCTTCTAACCAGAGAACACCCGATACAGAAACAGGAGAAACAGGTATTAAATGAGTTGGCAAAGCCAAAATCCACCCGGATCTACCACTCCAAAACAAACATACACCACACTGCCCAATATTGATGGGAGCCAAAAACATGGAAGTCCTGAGAGCCCACACTGACCACAGCCAGACACCACTTCTGCAAGAACCAAGCACGCGCCTAGAGATCGCCCGTGATGACCCAGGAGAGCAGCTTGGAGCAGAGACAAACGTGAAGGAGAGGCACAGGGGCCAGGGTGCTGGGTGTGCCCGTCTGTGTGACCTCACTGAGATTGCTGACCTCTGGCCCTTGGTGTCCGTCCTGTGGAGGAGGTAGCCCCCAAATCCCTGCCTCCCTTCAGCGCTCACTGAGGCTGCCCTGAAGCCTCCCCAGGGCTGAGACCGCTTCGAAATCCTGTCAACTGCACACCCACATAAGCACACAAACAAACAAAGTGTCAAGTACGCAGACAGGAAAAGAAAAGTATGCCAATCCTCCCCTATCCAACAGGCATTGAAAAAGGAACAGGAAAATTGTGGTAGTCTTGAAACCACCACCAGCTATCACGTCCTGTTGAGATGTTTTAGCCAATCAGGAACATCTCTTTACCAAGCACCTGTGTGTTTAGGAAGTCCGTTGACAGATTCCAAACAACCTCGGAGCCTGCGACCTGACCCCCATTCTACGCGCATCACCTCTCCGGCGGAACAAGCCCTGGACACCATTCAGATGGCGAGGAACAGGAGCAAGGGTAGCGTTCCCTCACCACCACCAAACAAGCTCGACCCCGAGGAGCCCGGAGAACAGCGACGTTTGCTTAGACGCTTTCCCACTGACCTTGTCAGAGCGAACGTTCCCATCCCACGCCACCCAGTGTTTGACTCTCCCTGGGATGCCAGCAGCCGCCAACCCTCACAACTCACAAGCTGGAAACAGAGGCCAAGCTGACAGGAGGGAGGCCTCTCTCCATCCCCTACTGAATTCGCTCAGGACACGGAGGTTCCCAAACACACACGGCCCCGGGTATTCCACACCTGGAGAACATTCTAACAACAGACGCTGCAAAGACGTTCCCCTAAAGAGAAACTCAGTTTCTAACTTCCCTTAGGGAAAAATAGGAGGCCCAGAACTTTCCAGAAAATCAAGCCTGGGAGGAAGCCCCTCACCTCTGGCACTTCCTAAACCTGCCTTCCCGCAGGTGCTCAGGGATGTCCCCGCGCCAGCCCCGTCCACCCAGGACGGCAGCAGGGCTCAGGCAGCCAGCACCTGGGCAGCAGGCGAAGCAACCCCAGGGTGAAAACGTCATCCCAGGCACCACTTCCCGGAGCCCCTCAGCAAGAAAAACAGAGGCGGGATCAGAACCGAGGGCTGACTCGAGGCTGGGGAGCCACAGACCCGCACAGTTCAATCATCGGACACGCTCTGCTGTGGACAGAGGAGCCCAGCCCAGGGAGAGGCCAGCACAGAGATCCTCGTGCCGGCTCCACGGGCCAGCGTCCCCCAGGGCTGCAAGTTTGCGATCACAGCTTCAGAATCGGGTTCCAGAATCTTCCGGAATCAAAGACACACCCAACTGTAAAGCTGCCAGGACAGCAGGGCCCAGGAGCAGGCTCAGGGGAGGAGCAGGTAGAAACCCCACACACAGCACACACGTGTGCATGCTTACTCCACACATGCCACCCCTTCACCCGATACTATACACGCAAACGCCTCTATGCACTCCATACACACCCTCAAATACACTCACCAAATGTGATGCGTGTACACACTCCACACACCCTCCAACATACACGGCACACGCATGAACACGCTCACTCCACACACACCTGCTAAATACACTCACCACACACGCACAAACGTGACACACGTGCACACTCATTCCAGACCTCACGCCCCTCACCAAGTACACAGGTGCACACATCCCCAAGTCCAGCACCTGCAGACTCCACAAGCTTTGGTTTCCCCCACTGTTTCTCTCATCACATGAGATCCACACACACACGTGTCATTTACTGACATCTAACACCCGGGGAGGCCCTTAGACAGAACTGCAGTCACAAGTCGGCTTCATTCAGGCATTCATCACCAGCCCCTGGAAGCCACCTCTCCTGTCCCCACGGGGAGGGGGGGCCGAGACCGCAGGCGTCGCTGGGCTTACAGATCCCCAGGCTGGCAACCCAGCGAAATCAGGAGGGCTCGGCCACGGCCCTGGAGGGAGACGGGTACTGGCTCAGGTATGCGGCACACGGGCCCTCATTTCCATGCGGCGTCACCTACGACAGCGTCGGGTGAAAGCCAGTGGGGCTTGGCATTCCTGGGATAGACGGTCCTGGAATTACAAGGGAAGCTTTTTTACTTCTCCCCTCTGATCACATGAATAAGGTCACCTGACGCCCGCCCTTCGCACCAAACATACAAACTGTTTTTCACACAAGACTGTGATGGAGCTAGCTCTCAGCTGAAAGCAAATACGTGAAACTTTATTTTCCCCATTTTGGATGGAGTGTGAAGACTGTCAGCAATCCAGGGCCCCAGTGTGAAGCAGAGAACAGATGATCTGACTCCCGCCTGAACATTTTCTTCCCTCCCCTGTCTTGGATATTGAACACCCTCAGAGCTACTGAGTCACCCACATTTGCAGGTCATTTATCCAGCCACCAAGATAACGTAATTATGCGAGAAAAATGCCTTCTCAGGGCTTTGTCATACTCAACAAGGAAGCTCAGAAGGCTAGGGAAGGCCAAGAAAGGGGGAGCGTCCTCCAAACAGACAAAAACCGAGGAAACCTGTGCAGAGACTCTCTCAAGAGAGCAGAAACAGAGCCCGCTGTAGCCTTTAGGCCCTGTTGGCCGCAACCCTGCATTAGGTGACACACTTTCCACAGGTGCATCCTGCTGGACCCATTTGAAAAGTCCCGCTGGCGAGACACTGACACCCACTTCCAGCTCCTGCAAGACCGGCTGCAGCCCCACTCCACCCCGGGGCCAAGTCTCATTGGTTGGGAAGGGGATCTCACTGCTCAAACACTCCCTGCAAACAAAAAATCCAAAACCCCTCTTTAAGAATGTTTACTATAACCTCAAAAGACGACTCATCCCAAGACCATGGAAGATACACACACCTGACATCTGGTGGGCATCAGTGTCCAACGCCACGGCTTCCGTGTGGCGTGTGAAGCTGGAGTCCTGTCTCGGTGACTCAGGCTGGGGTCTGAATAGGGGTCTTAAAAGCAACTAAGCAACTAGGACGTACACCCCAAAACCCAAGTCCCCACACTCATGTACCTGTCAAATGCTGCGTGGCCATCACCACCAGATGTGAACCAAGATCGATCTGTATCCTGTGGCCCTCATAACCTCCGTACATGCCTGGGCCCAGCACAGGCCTGCACGGTACCCTGCTCACCTCCAGTGGGGCTCTCTCCTGCCAAGGGGGATGGCCCTGAATTAAGTTGAGATTTCCAAAGCTCTACAAAAGTCATCCTTCCTCCTGCTGGTTCAGAAGGCCTAAAGCCCTGAAGACACCAGTGAGAATTGAGCTAGCCTCTTAAGACAGCTCAAACACCTACACACAGAACGCTGGACCTCTCTGCCCTGGAGAGCAGCCGATAACCCACTGGGCTAAACAGAAGGCACAGACATCACACACCCAGAAGCAAGTGGTGCTCACGTTTGCATTCCAGGAGCCGCCCATGTGAGTCCCCCCCTCCAAGGCTTCCAAGTCCCACTTGATTGTTTTCATCATATCTCTATAACATCAGAGACATTATATCTCGTGGTATCTATGAGATCGCCTCTACTTTTACGAGCACATATGCTCCCTGAGTTACCATGGGATGAAACTGTTCCAATAAACCCAGCGTAAGCTGAAAATATCCTAAATAGAAAGTGCATTTGACATAATAGTTTCAACTTACAACGGGTTCATCCAGAGGCAGCCCATCTCGATTCGAACAATGCACCGAGTGTGACTAGTTCACACCATCACAAGGTTGAAAAACAATCACAAATGTAACCATTGTGAGCCAGGGACCATCTGTATTGTGGCTCCTGTCTTCAGAGACAACAGAAACCTCTTCTTAGACAAGAATCACGATTTATAATCCTCAAAATGTTTAACTAAAATTAGTTTAACAATCTACAGGTTCAAACAAAGCCGAAGTAGGCCCACAAGGCCGTTTGTGCCATTCACTAAGACACATGACTCTGTAGTAACCCTCACCACAGCCCCTCATGGTGGGTCCCACAGGTGGCTGAGGCTTGTGGCTACGGACACTAATGAAACCAAAATCAGTATGCAGGTGCAGTCAAGTCATATGACTTCTCCACTAGAATATGCACAAATATTCATCAGCAAATCTGATCTTTGCTTTACCTCCCCCTCCCATGACCTAAAAAGGAGTCCACCACACACACACCCCACTTGAAAAAAAATTCGTCCTTGCATTCAATTCTGGGCATTTGGAATAGACCTAATGGGGGATTAAACCTTTCCTCCAACCCATTGATTAGTCTTCTTAGAGGATGAAGGATTTTGCATAACACAAGTCAGCATGTAAAAGATCTTGTATAGAAACATACTTTCGAGTGGTCGTCATAGTGATTCAATATACAAAGGACCCAACACACAGCACAATGTCTATTAGAAGAATGATTAATTTGTTCCCCTAAAAATCCTAATATCTACATAGAAAAAAATACCCTACACACATTTTATCATTCTTTACCAGTATAGTCATACAAAGGAGTATCACAAAAGCAAAAGAACACATTTGGTTTGACTCACAGTTCTAAATTTAATATAAAATTGCAAAAACCACCAAGACAAACATGACTATGAAGTATTTAACGATCTTCACCTAAATTCAAGTCACCATTCAACCACCAATACCTCTGCTCTCCTTACAGGAACTTTCCAAAAGTCAATTCTGGAATTAACAGGACAAATTTTTCTGGTGATAGAAATTAGGAAGAAATTGGTTGAAGACTGTTCCTTGGCTGTCAAATTTTTCTCAATAATATTTTGTAAAATAAAAGCGTCAAACAGATCTTTACATTAACTTACAATCTATCAAGCAATACTGGAGCAAGCTTTAAATATTAGCCACATTCTCACAAGACAGGGATGCCCTCTCTCACCACTCCTATTCAACATAGTGTTGGAAGTTCTGGCTAGGGCAATTAGGCAAGAGAAAGAAATCAAGGGTATTCAGTTAGGAAAAGAAGAAGTCAAATTGTCCCTATTTGCAGATGACATGATTGTATATTTAGAAACCCCCATTGTCTCAGCCCAAAATCTCCTTAAGCTGATAAGCAACTTCAGCAAAGTCTCAGCATACAAAATTAATGTGCAAAAATCACAAGCATTCTTATACACCAGTAACAGACAAACAGAGAGCCAAATCAGGAATGAACTTCCATTCACAATTGCTTCAAAGAGAATAAAATACCTAGGAATCCAACTTACAAGGGATGTAAAGGACCTCTTCAAGGAGAACTACAAACCACTGCTCAGTGAAATCAAAGAGGACACAAACAAATGGAAGAACATACCATGCTCATGGATAGGAAAAATCAATATCATGAAAATGGCCATACTGCCCAAGGTAATTTATAGATTCAATGCCATCCCCATCAAGCTACCAATGACTTTCTTCACAGAATTGGAAAAAACTGCTTTAAAGTTCATATGGAACCAAAAAAGAGCCCGCATCTCCAAGACAATCCTAAGTCAAAAGAACGAAGCCAGAGGCATCACGCTACCTGACTTCAAACTATACAAGGCTACAGTAACCAAAACAGCATGGTACTGGTACCAAAACAGATATATAGACCAATGGAACGGAACAGAGTCCTCAGAAATAATACCACACATCTACAGCCATCTGATCTTTGACAAACCTGAGAGAAACAAGAAATGGGGAAAGGATTCCCTATTTAATAAATGGTGCTGGGAAAATTGGCTAGCCATAAGTAGAAAGCTGAAACTGGATCCTTTCCTTACTCCTTATACGAAAATTAATTCAAGATGGATTAGAGACTTAAATGTTAGACCTAATACCATAAAAGTCCTAGAGGAAAACCTAGGTAGTACCATTCAGGACATAGGCATGGGCAAAGACTTCATGTCTAAAACACCAAAAGCAACAGCAGCAAAAGCCAAAATTGACAAATGGGATCTCATTAAACTAAAGAGCTTCTGCACAGCAAAAGAAACTACCAGAGTGAACAGGCAACCTACAGAATGGGAGAAAATTTTTGCAATCTACTCATCTGACAAAGGGCTACTATCCAGAACCTACAAAGAACTCAAACAAATTTACAAGAAAAAAAAACAACCCCATCAAAAAGTGGGCAAAGGATATGAACAGACAGTTCTCAAAAGAAGACATTCATACAGCCAACAGACACACGAAAAAATGCTCATCATCACTGGCCATCAGAGAAATGCAAATCAAAACCACAATGATACACCATCTCACACCAGTCAGAATGGCAAACATTAAAAAGTCAAGAAACAACAGGTGCTGGAGAGGATGTGGAGAAATAGGAACACTTTTACACTGTTGGTGGGATTGTAAACTAGTTCAACCATTATGGAAAACAGTATGGCGATTCCTCAAGGATCTAGAACTAGATGTACCATATGACCCAGCCATCCTATTACTGGGTATATACCCAAAGGATTATAAATTATGCTGCCATAAAGACACATGCACACGTATG
>NW_027327037.1:0-23455 GCF_047675955.1 Chlorocebus sabaeus | reverse complement strand
AAGCGGACTACATCGGCTCTAACCGGTTATGACTGGCTCAAACCGCACTCAAACCGGACCAGACGTTCTCAAACTGTTGTTGTCTGGCTCAAACCGCACTCAAACCGGACCAGACCGGCTCAGACCGGTTTTGACCGGCTCAATTGGACCAGAGCAGTACAAACCGAATTTGACCGGCTCAAACGAGATGCATACAGGACCACACCGTCTCAAACCTGTTTTGACCGGCTCAAACCCAACCAGACTGGCTCAAGCTGGATGAGACCGCCTCAAAGCGGTTTTGACCAACTCAAACCCGTCTAGACCGGCTAAAACCAGAGCAGACCGGCTTAAACCGGTTTTGACCGGCTCAAAGTGGACTAGACCGGATCTAACCAGTTATGACTGGCTCAAACCACACTCAAACCGGACCAGACCGTCTCAAACTGGTGTTGTCCGGCTCAAACCGCACTCAAATCGGACCAGACTGGCTCAAACTGGTTTTGACTGGCTCAAATCGGACCAGAGCAGCACGAACCGAATTTGACCAGCTCAAACCAGACTCAACAGGACCACACCGGCTCAAACCGGTTTTGACCGGCTCAAAACCGACCAGACCGGCTCAAACCAGACCAGACCAGTTCAAACCGGTTTTGACTGGCTCAAACCAGACCACACTGCCTCAAAGCGGTTTTTGACAGGATGAGACAGGATAAAACTGGACCGGACTGGCTCAAACGGGATGAAACCGCAAAAGACCGGCCCAGAACAGCTGAAGCTGGAGCAAACTGGACCAGACCGGCCACAAACCGGTTTTGACAGGATCAAACCAGACCAGACCGGCTCAAACTGGTTTTTACCGGCTCAAACCAGACCATACAGGCTCAAACCGGACCAGAACGGCTCAAAGCGGTTTTGACCGGATGACACCGGATCAAACCTGACCAGACAGGCTCAAACCGGATCAAAGCAAACCAGACAGGCCCAGACCAGCTGAAACCAGATCAAACCGGACCAGACCGGCCCAGACCGGCTAAAACCAGACCAGACCGGCTCAAACCGGTTTTCACTGGATCAAACCAGACCAGACCGGCTCAAACCGGTTTTGACCGGCTCAAACCAGACCAGACCGGCTCAAACCAGACCAGACCGGCTCAAACCAGTTTTGACCGGCTCAAACTGGACCAGACCTTCTCAAACCGGATCAAACGGGACCAGACCGGCCCACACAGCCTGAAACCAGGCCAAATCGTCTCAAACCTCTTTTGACCAGCTCAAACCAGAACAGACCGGCTTGAACCTGTTTTGATCGGCTCAAACCAGACCAGACAGGCTCAAAGCGGTTTTGACCGGATGAGACCGGATGAAACCGGACCAGACATTCTCAAACCAGATCATACTGGACCGGACTGGCACAAATGGCTCAAACCAGCTCAAACCGAGACAGAACGGCCCAGACAGGTTAAAACCGGGCCAAATCGGCTCAATCAGGTTTTGACCGGCTCAAACCAGACCAGACCAGCTCAAACGAGACCAGACCGGCTCAAACGAGACCAGCCTGGTTCAAACCGGTTTTGACCGGCTCAAATCAGACCAGACTGGCTCAAACCCGTTTTGACCGGCTCAAAGCAGTTTTGACCGGATCAAACCGGACTCGACCGGCCCAGACCAGCTGAAACTGGATCAAACCGGACCAGACCGGCACAGACCGGCTAAAACTGGGCCACAAACCGGTTTTCTCTGACTCAAACCAGACCAGACCGGCTCAAACCGGTTTTGACTGGCCTGAGCCAGTTTTGGCCACCTCAAACCGGACCAGACTGTCTCAAACCGATTTTGACTGGCTACAACCGGTTTTGACCGGTTGAGACCGGATCAAACCGGACCAGACCGGCTTACACCGGATCAAACCGGACCAAACAGGCCAGACCGGCTGAAACCGGATCAAACCGGACCAGACCGGCCCAGACCAGCTAAAACCGGGCCAGACCGGCTCATACTGGTTTTGACCAGCTCAAACCAGACCAGAACCGTTCAAGCCAGTTTTCACTGGCTCAATCCGGTTTTGAAAGGCTCAAAACGGTTTTGAATGGCTCAAACCTGACCAGACCGGTTCAATCCGGTTTTGACTGGCTCAAACCGGTTTTGAACAGCTCGAACCGGTTTTGTCCGGTTCAAACCGGTTTTGACCGGCTCAAACCAGACCAAACCAGCTCAAACCGGACCAGATACGCTCAAACCGGTTTTGACCGGATGACACGAAACAAACCGGACCAGACCGGCTCACACCGGATAAAACCGGAGCAGACAGGCCCAGACCGGCTGAAACTGGATCAAACGGACCAGACCGGCCCAGACCGGCTAAAACCAGACCAGACCGGTTCAAACCGGTTTTGACTGGCTCAATCTGGTTTTGACCGGCTGAAACCGGTTTTGATTGGCTAAAACCGGTTTTGACCGGATGAGACCGGATCAAATCGAATCAGAGCGGCCCAGACCGGCTAAAATGGGATCAAACCGGACCAGACTAGCCCAGGCCGCCTAAAAGTGGGCCACAAACCGGTTTTGACCGCTTCAAACCAGACCAGACTGGCTCAAACCGGTTTTGTCCAGCCCAAACCAGACTAGACTGGCTCAAAGCGGTTTTGAACGGCCTGAGCCGGTTTTGACCTGCTCAAACCAGACCAGACCGGCTCAAACCGGACCAGAACGGCTCAAACCGGTTTTGACCGGATGAGACACGATGAAACCGGACCAGACCGGCTCAAACCGGATGAAACTGCATGAGACCGGCCCAGAACAGCTGAAGCCGTACCAAACTGAGGCAGACCGGGCCAGACCAGCTCAAACCGGTTTTGACCAGCTCAATCCAGACCAGACCGGTTCAAACCGTTTTTGACTGGCTGAATCCGGTTTTGACTGGCTGAAACCGGTTTTGACCTGATTAGACCCGATCAAACTCGTCCTGACCGGCTCAGAGAGGCTCAAATCGGTTTTGACTGGCTTCAACCAGACCAAACCGGCTCAAACCGGTTTTGACCAGCTCAATCCCGACCAGACTGGCTCAAATTAGACCACACCGGCTCAAACCGGTTTTGACCTGTTCAAACCACACTATACCGGCTGAAACCGGTTTTGACCGGCTAAAACCGGTTTTGACCGGATGAGACCAGATCAAACCAAATCAGACCGGGCCAGACCAAATAAAATCGGATCAAACCGGACCAGACCGGCCCAGACCGCACTAAAACTGGTCCACACACCAGTTTTGACCCGTTCAAACCAGACCAGACTGGCTCAAACCGGATTTGACCGGCTCAAACCAGACCAGACCGGCTCAAACCGGTTTTGACCAGCTCAAAGCATTCCAGACCAGCTAAAACCGGTTTTCAACGGCTCAAACCGGTTTTGACCTGATTAGACCGGATCAAACGTAACCAGACCGTCTCATACAGTCTCGAATCAGTTTTGACTAGCTTCAACCGGACCAAACCGGCTCAAACCAGTTTTGAACGGCTCAAACCAGACCAGACTGGCTCAAACCGGTTTTGACCTGCTCAAACCGCACCAGACCAGCTGAAACCGGTTTTGACCAGCTAAAACCGGCATTGAATGAATGACACCAGATCAAACCGAATCAGACTGGCCCAGACCGGCTAAAATTGGATCAAGCCAGGGCATACCGGCCCAGACCACCTATAACTCGGCCACAAACTTATTTTGACCGGCTCAATCCAGACCAGACCGGCTCAAACCGGTTTTGACCGGCCTGAGACGGATTTGACCGTCTCAAACCAGACCAGACCGACTCAAACCGGACCAGACAAGCTCAAACCAGTTTTGACCGGATGACACGGATCAAACCGGACTAGACTGGCTCACACCGGATCATACTGGACCAGACAGGCAGACCGGCTGAAGCCGGATCAAACCGGACCAGACCGGCCCAGACAGGCTAAAACCGGGCCAGACCGGCTCAAACCGGTTTTGACCAGCTCCATCCAGACCAGACCGGTTCGAACCGGTTTTGACTGGCTCAATCCAGTTTTCAACGGCTGAAACAGGTTTTGTGCAGATCAAACCACTCCAGACTGGCTCAAACCGGTTTTCATGGGCTCAAACCGGTTTTGACCTGATTAGACCGGATCAAACCGGACGAGACCGGCTCAGACAGGCTCGAATCGGTTTTGACTGCCTTCAAGCAGACCAAACCGGCTCGAACCGCTTTTGACAGGCTCAAAGCAACCAGACCGGCTCAAAACAGACCAGATCAGCTGAAACCGGTTTTGACCGGCTCAAACCGGTTTTGACCTGCTCAAACCACACCCGACCGGCTGAAATCGGTTTTGACCGGCTAAAACCGGTTTTGACCGGGTGAGACCGTATGAAACCGAATCAGACCGGCCCAGACTGGCTAAAATCAGATCAAACCAGTCCAGACCGACCCAGACCGCCTGAAAGTGGGCCACAAACCGGTTTTGACCGGTTCAAACCAGACCAGACCGTCTCAAACCGGTTTTGAACGACATGAGCCGGTTTTGACCGGCTTAAACCAGACTAGACCGGCTCAACCCAGACCAGACCGGCTCAAACCGGTTTTGACCGGCTAAAAGCGGTTTTGACCAGATCAAACCGGACTCGACCAGCCCAGAGCAACTGAAACCGGATCAAACCGCACCAGGCCGGCCCAGACCGGCTAAAACCGGGCCACAAACCGATTTTAACCAGCTCCAACCAGTCCAGACAGGCTCAAAACCGACCAAATCGGCTCAAACCTATTTTGAACGGATGACAACGGATAAAACCATACCATACCAGCTCACACGGAATCAAACTGGACCAGACATGCCCAGACCAGCTAAAACCGGGCCAGATTGGCTCAAACCGGTTTTGACCAGCTCAAACCCGACCACACCTGTTCAAACCGGTTTTGACTCACTCAATCCGGTTTTGACCAGCTCAAACCGGTTTTGACCAACTCACACCACTCCAGACCGGCTAAAACCGTTTTCACCGGCTCAAAACGGTTTTGACCGGCTCGAACCGGTTTTGCCTGGCTCAAACCAAAACAGACCAGCTCAAAGCAGACCAGACCAACTCAAACAGGTTTTGACCTGCTCAAACCACACCAGACCAGCTGAAACCGGTTTTGACCGGCTAAAACCGGTTTTGACCGGATGAGACCGGATCAAACCGAATCAGACCGGCCCAGACCGGCTAAAATGGGATCAAACTGGAGCAGACTTGCCCAGACCGCTAAAACTGGGCCACAAACCGGTTTTGACTGGCTCAAACCAGACCAAAACGGCTCAAACCGGTTTTGACCGGCTCAAACCAGACCAGATCTGCTCAAACCAGTTTTGACCGGATGACACAAATCAAACCGGACAAGACCGGCTCAAACCGGATCAAACCGGACCAGACCGGCCCAGACCAGCTAAAACCGGGCCACACTGGCTCAAACCAGTTTTGACCAGCTCAAACCAGACCAGACCGGTTCAAACCGTTTTTGACTGGCTTAATCCGGTTATGACCAGCTCAAACCGGATTTGTCCGGCTCAAACCACTCCAGACCATCTAAAACCGGTTTTCACCGGCTCAAACTGGTTTTGACCTGATTAGACCGGATCAAACCGGACCAGACCGGCTCAGACAGGCTCGAATCGGTTTTGACTGGCTTCAACCAGACCAAACCGGCTCAATCTGGTTTTGACTGGCTCGAACCGGTTTCGACTGGCTCAAACCAGACCATACCGTCTCAAACCAGACCAGACCAGCTCAAACCGATTTTGACTGGCTCAAATGACTCCAGACCGGCTAAAACCGGTTTTCACCAGCTCATACAGGTTTTGACCAGATTAGACCGTATCAAACCGGACCAGACCTTCTCAGACCTGCTCGAATCGGTTTGACTGGCTTCAACCAGACCACACCGGCTCAAACCGGTTTTGACCGGCTCGAACGTGTTTTGACTGGCTCAAACCAGACCAGACCGGCTCAAAACAGATGAAACCAGCTTAAACCGGTTTTGACCGGCTCAAACCAAACCAGACCGGCTGAAACCAGTTTTGACCGGTTAAAACCGGTTTTGACCGGATGAGACCTGGTCAAACCGAATCAGACTGGCCCCGACCGGCTAAAATCGGATCAAATCGGACCAGACCAGCCCAGACCGCGTAAAACTGGGACACAAACCGGTTTTCACTGCTTCAAACCAGACCTGACTGGCTCAAACTGGTTTTGAACGGCTCAAACCAGACCAGACCAGCTCAAACCAGACCAGACCGTCTCAAATCGGTTTTGGCTGGCTCAAACCAGACCAGACAGGTTCAATCCGGTTTTGACCGGCTTAAACCGGTTTTGAACGGCTCTAACCGGTTTTGACCGGCGCTAAGCAGTTTTGACTGGCTCAAACCACACCAGACCGCCTCAAACCGGTTTTGACCGGCTGAATCCGATTTTGACTGGATCAGACTGTATCAAACCGGACCAGACGAGCCCAGACCAGCTAAAACCGGATCAAACCGGACGAGACCTGCCCAGACCACCTAAAAACGGACCACAGCGGCTCAAACCTATTTTGACCGGCTTAAACCAGACCAGATCGGCTCAAACCGGTTTTGACCAGCTCAACCCAGACCAGACCAGCTCAAACTTAATGAAACCGGACCACACCGGCCCAGACCGCCTAAAACCGTGCCAAACCGGCTCAAACTTATTTTGACCGGCTCAAACCAGACCAGACCGGTTCGAAACTGTTTTGACCGGCTCAAACCAGACCTGACCGGCTCAAACCGGTTTTGACCAGATTAGACCAGATCAAACGAGACCAGACCTTCTCAAACCGGATCATGCAGGACCAGAGAAGCACAAACCGGCTCTAACCGGCTCCAACCGAACCAGACTGGCCCAGACAGGCTAAAACCAGGCCAAACCAGCTCAATCAGGATTTGACCGGCTCAAACCAGACCAGACCAGCTCAAACCAGACCAGACGGGCTCAAACCGGTTTTGACCGACTCACACCAGAAGAGACCGGCTCAAAGAGCTTTTGACCTTATGAGATAAAACCAGACCAGACCGGCATAAACCGGATGAAACCGCACCAGACTGGCCCAGAAAAGCTGAAGCCGGAGCAAACGGGACCAGACCGTCTCAGACAGGCTCGAATCGATTTTGACTGGCTTCAACCAGACCAAACCGGCTGAAACCGGTTTTGACCGGCTCGAACCAGACCAGACCGGCTCAAACCGGTTTTGATCGGCACAAACCGGTTTTGACCTCCTCAAACCACACCAGACTGGCTGAAACCAGCTTTGACCGGATGAGACCGGATCAAACAGAATCAGACCGGACCAGACTGGCTAAAATCGGATCAAACTGTACCAGATCGGCCCAGACTGCCTAAAACTGGCCCAGAAACCGGTTTTTACCGGTTCAATCCAGGCCAGACCGGATCAAAACAGTTTTGACCGACCTGAGCTGGTTTTGACCGGCTCAAACCAGACCAGACTGGCTGAAACCACACCAGACCGGCTCAAACCGGTTTTGACCGGCTAATACCGGTTTTGACCAGATGAGACCGGATCAACCCGAATTAGACCAGCTCTGACAGGCTAAAATCGGAACAAACTGGACCAGACCAGCTCAGACTGCCTAAAACTGGGCCACAAACCGGTTTTGACGGGTTCAAACAAAACTAGACTGGCTAAAACCAGTTTTGACCGACCTGAGCCGGTTTTGACTGGCTCAAATCAGACCAGACCGGCTCAAACCAGACCAGACCGTCTCAAACCGGTTTTGTCCGGCTCAAAGCGGTTTTGACCGCATCAAACCAGACTCGACCGGCCCAGACAAGCTGAAACCGTTCAAAGCGGAGCGAACCGGACCAGACCGGCTAAAACTGGCAACCAACCGGTTTTGACCGGCTCAAACCAGACAAGACAGGCTCAAACCGGTTTTGACCGACCTGAGCCGGTTTTGACCCGCTCAAACCAGACCAGACCGGCGAAACCGGACCAGACCAGCTGAAACCGGTTTTGACCGGATGACACCGGATCAAATCAGACCAGACCGGCCCAGACCATCTAAAACTGGGCCAGAAAGACTCAAACCAGTTCTCACCAGCTCAAACCAGACCAGACCGGTTCAAACCGGTTTTGACTGGCTCTATCCGGATTAGACCGGCTCAAACCAGTTTTGACCAGCTCAAAGCGGTTTTGACGGGATCAAACCGGACTCGACCATCCCAGACCAGCTGAAAACAGATCAAATCAGAGCAGACCGTCCCAGACCGGCTAAAACTGGGCCACAAACCGGTTTTGACCAGCTTAAACCAGACCAGACCGGCTCAAACCGGAGCAGACCGGCTCAAACCAGATTTGACCGGATGAGATCGGATCAAACCGGACCAGACTGGCTCAAACCGGCTCAAACTGCACCACACGGACTAAAATCGGATCAAACCAGACGAGACCGGCTCAAAAGGGATCAATCCGGACCAGACCGGATAGACCTGCTAAATCCGGTTTTGTCCGGCTCAAACCGGACTCAAACCGATATTGACCGTCTCAAACCAGATCAAACCAGGCAGACTGGCTCAAACCTGATCAAACAGGACCAGACCGGCTCAACCGGATCACACCGGACCATACCCGCTTAAACCGGATCAAACTGGAACAGTCCGCCTCAAACCGGCATTGACCAGCTCAGACCCGACCAGTCCGGCTTAAACCGGACCAGACTGGCTCAAAACGGGTTTCACTGGCTTACTCAGGGGAGTGTACACGAAGGGGAGTGCTCATTTAGGGGAGTGCACACTCAGGGGTGTCCTCACTCAAGGGAGTGCACACACAGGGGAGTGCACACTCAGGGGAGCACTCACACAGGGGAGTGGCCACTGAGGTGAGCGCTCACACATGGAAGAGCACACTCAGGGGAGCCCTCACTCAGGCAAGTCCACACTCAGGGGAGTGCACACTCAGAGTAGTCCTCACTCAGGCGAGTGCACTCTCAGGTGAGAGCACACTCAGGGGAGCGCTCACTCAGGGGAGTGCACACTCAAAGGAGCGCACACTCAGGGGAGTGCACACTCAGTGGAGTCCTCACTCAGGAGAGTGCGAACTAAGAGGAGTGAACACTCAGGGGAGTGCTCACTCAGGGGAGTGCACACTCAGGGGAGTCCTCCCTCAGGAGAGTGCACACTCAGGGGAGTGCACACTCAGGGGAGTGCACACTCAGGGGAGTGCACACACTGGGGAGTGCACACTCAGGTGAGCACACAAACAGGGGAATGTTCATTCAGGGGAGTGCACACTCAGGGGAGTCCTCACTCAGGCGAGCGCACATTCAGGGGAGTGCCGACTCAGAGTAGTCCTTACTCTGGTGAGCGCACACTCAGGGGAGTGCACACTCAGGGTAGTCATCACTCAGACGAGTACCCCCTCAGGACAGCGCTCAGTCTGGTGAGTCCTCACTCAGGCGAGTTCACACTCAGGGGAGTGCCCACTTAGAGTAGTCCTTACTCAGGTGAGCGCACACCCAGGGGAGTGCACCCTCAGCAGAGCGCTCACTCAGGAGAGTGCACACTCAGGGGAGCTCACACTCAGGGGAGTGCACACACTGGGGGGTGCACACTCAGGGGAGTCCTCACTCAGAGGAGTGCGAACTAAGAGGAGTGCACACTCAGGGGAGTGCTCACTCAGGGGAGTGCACACACAGGGGTGTCCTCACCGAGGGGAGCGCTCACTCAGGGTAGTGCACAATCAGGTGAGCCCACACTCAGGAGAGTGCACACTCAGGGGAGTCCTCACTCAGGAGAGTGCGAACTCAGGGAAGTGCACTCCCTGGGAAGCGAACACTCAAGGGACTGCACATTCAGGGTAGTGCACACTCAAGGGAGTCCTCACTCAGGAGAGTGCGAACTCAGAGGATTGCACACTCAGGGGAGTGATCATTCAGGGGAGTGCACACCCAGGGGAGCCATCACTCAGACGAGTACACCCTCAGGAGAGCGCTCACTCTGGGGAGTCCTCCCACAGGCGAGTTCACACTCAGGGGAGTGCACACTCAGGGGAGTCCTCCCTCAGGAGAGTGCACACTCAGGGGAGTGCACACTCAGGGGAGTGCACACTCAGGGGAGTGCTCACTCAGGGGAGAGCACACACTGGGGAGTGCACACTCAGGTGAGCACACAAACAGGGGAATGGTCATTCAGGGGAGTGCACACTCAGGGGAGTCCTCACTCAGGCGAGCTCACATTCAGGGGAGTGCCGACTCAGAGTAGTCCTTACTCTGGTGAGCGCACACTCAGGGGAGTGCACACTCAGGGGAGCGCTCACTCAGGGGAGTGCTCATTCAGGGGAGTGCACTCTCAGGGGAGTCATCACTCAGATGAGTACCCCCTCAGGAGAGTGCTCAGTCTGGTGAGTCCTCACTCAGGCGAGTTCACACTCAGGGGAGTGCCCACTTAGAGTAGTCCTTACTCAGGTGAGCGCACACTCAGGGGAGTGCACCCTCAGCAGAGCGCTCACACAGGAGAGTGCACACTCAGGGGAGCGCACACTCAGGGGAGTGCACACACTGGGGGGTGCACACTCAGGGGAGTCCTCACTCAGAGGAGTGCGAACTAAGAGGAGTGCACACTCAGGGGAGTGCTCACTCAGGGGAGTGCACACACAGGCGTGTCCTCACCGAGGGGAGCGCTCACTCAGGGGAGTGCACAATCAGGTGAGCCCACACTCAGGAGAGTGCACACTCAGGGGAGTCCTCACTCAGGAGAGTGCGAACTCAGGGAAGTGAACTCCCTGGGAAGCGAACACTCAAGGGACTACACATTCAGGGTAGTGCACACTCAAGGGAGTCCTCACTCAGGAGAGTGCGAACTCAGAGGATTGCACACTCAGGGGAGTGCTCATTCAGGGGAGTGCACACTCAGGGGAGTCATCACTCAGACGAGTACCCCCTCAGGAGAGCGCTCACTCTGGGGAGTCCTCACACAGGCGAGTTCACACTCAGGGGAGTGCACACTCAGGGGTGTCCTCACCCAGGCGAGTGCACACTCAGGTTAGTGCGCACTCAGGGGAGCGCTCACTCAGGGGAGTTCACACTCAGGGTAGCGCAATCTCAAGGGAGCACAAACTCAGGGGAGTGTAAACTTAGGGGAGTGCTCAATCAGTGGAGTGCACACTCAGGGGAGTCCAAACTCAGGCGAGTTCACAATCAGGGGAGTGCACACTCAGGGGAGTCCTCACCCAGGCGAGTGCACACTCAGGGGAGTTCGCACTCAGGGGAGCGCTCACTCAGGGCAGCGAACACACTGGGGAGAGCACACAAAGGGGAGCGCACACTTATGGGAGTGTACACACAGGGGAGTGCTCACTCAGGAAAGCGCACACTCAGCGGAGTGCACGCTCAGTTGAGCATACACTCTGGGGAGTGCACACTCAGGGGAGTCCTCACTCAAAAGAGTGCGAACTCAGGGGAGTGAAATCTCAGGGTAGCACACACTCAGGGTAGTGCACACTCAGGGGAGTCCTCACTCAGGAGAGTGCGAATTCAGAGGAGTGCACACTCAGGGGAGTGCTCATTCAGGGGAGTACACATTCAGGGGAGTGCTCACTCAGACGAGTGCACACTCAGGGGAATGCACACTCAGGGAGGCGCTCACAAAGCGGAGTGCCCACTCAAGTGAGCGCTCACTCAGGGGAGTGCACACTCAGGGGATCAAAACGGACCAGAGCGGCTCCAACCGGTTTTGACCGGCTCAAACCGGACCAGACCGGCCCAACCGGATCAAACCGGACCAGACCGGCTCACACCGGCACAAACCGGACCAGACCGGCTTAGACAGGGTCTGACTGGCTCAAACCGAAGTAGAGAGGCTCAAACAGGATGAAAACGGACCAGACCGGCTGTTAGACCAGCTCAAACATGTTTTGACCGGCTCAAACCGGACTCAAACCAGAGCAGAACGGATCAAACCGGTGTTGACCGGCTCAAACCTGACTCAAACTGGACCAGACCGGCTCAAAGCGGTGTTGACCGGCTCAAACCGGACTCAATCCGGACCAGACCGACTCATACCGTCTTTGAACGGCTCAAACCAGACCATACCAGCTCAAACGAATCAAACTGGACCAGACCGGTTTAAACCGGATCAAACCGGACCAGACCAGCTCAAACCGGTTTTGACCGGCTCAAATCGGACGAGAGCAACACAAACCGAAATTGACCAGCTCAAACCAGACTCAAACAGGACCACACCGGCTCAAACCGGTTTCGAACGGCTCAAACCCGACCAGACCGTCTGAAACCGGAGCAGACAGGCTCAAACCGGTTTTGACCAGCTCAAACCCTACCAGATCGGCTGAAACGGGACGAGACGGCCTCAAACCGGTTTTGACTGGCTCAAATCGGACCAGAACGGCACAAACCTGTTTTGACCGTATTAGACTGGCTCAAACTGGTTTTTAGCGGCTCAAATCGCACCACACCAGCTCAAACCGGTTTTGACCAGCTCCAAATGGACTCAAACCATTTTTGACCGTCACAAACCGGGCCAGACGGCCTCACTCCTGTTTTGGCCGGCTCAAAAATGACGCAAAGCGTACCAGTCCGGCTCAAACTGGACTCAAAGCGGACTAGACCGGCACTAACCGGTTATGACCGGCTCAAACCGCACTCAAACCGGACCAGACCGTCTCAAACTGGTGTTTTCCGGCTCAAACTGCACTTCAACCGGACCAGACCGGCTCAGACCGGTTTGGACCGGCTCAAATCGGACCAGAGCAGCTGAAACAGGACGAGACCGCCTCAAACCGGTTTTGACCGACACAAACCCGTCCAGACCGGCTAAAACTGGACCAGACCGGCTCAAACTGGCACAAACCGGACCAGAACGGCTCAAACCGATTTTGACTGGCTCAAACCAGACCAGACCAGCTCAAACCGATTTTGACCGACGTGAGCCAGTTTTGACCGGCTCAAAACAGACCAGACCGGTTCAAACCGGTTTTGACTGCCTCAATTCGGTTTTGACAGGCTGAAATCGGTTTTGACCGGCTCAAGTCACTCCAGACTGGGTAAAACCGGTTTCTACCGGCTTAAAGCTGTTTTGACCTGATTAGACAAGCTCAAACCAGACCAGACCGGTTCAATCCGGTTTTGATCGGCACGAACGGGTTTTGAATGGCTCGAAATGGTTTTGGCCAGCTCAAACCGGTTTGAATGGCTCAAACCACACCAGACTGGCTGAAACCGGTTTTGACCGGATATAACCTGGTTTGACCAGATGAGACCGGATCAAACCGAATCAGACCGGCCCAGACAGGCTAAAATCGTATCAAACCATACCCGACGGGGCCAGACTGCCTAAAACTGGGACACAAACTGGTTTTGACCGGTTCAAACCAGAGCAGACCGGCTCAAAACGGTTTTGACTGGCTCAAAGCGGTTTTGACAGGAGCAAACCAGACTCTAACGGGCCAGATCAGCTGAAAGTGGGTCAAACAAGACCAGGCCGGCCCAGACCGGCTGAAAGCGGACCACAAAGTGGTTTTGACCGGCTGAAACCAGACCAGACCGGCTGAAACCCGTTTTGACCAGCCTGAGCCGGTTTACAACGGCTCAAACAACAGCAGAGCGGCTCAAACCGGACCAGAGCGGATCCAACCGGTTTTTTCCCGATGACAATGGATCGAACCGGACCAGACAGGCTCACACCGGATCAAACTGGACCAGACAGTTCCGGTCCGGCTGAAACCGGATCACACTGGACCAAACCGGCCCAGACTGGCTAAAACCGGGCCAGACCGGCTCAAACCGATTTTGACCGGCTCAAACCAGACCAGACCGGTTGAAACCGGTTTTGACTGGCTCAATCCGGTTTTGACCGGCTCAAACCACTCCAGACCGGCTAAAACCGGTTTTCACTAGCTCAAACCGGTTTTGATCTGATTAGACCGGATCAAACCGGACCAGACCGGCTCAGACAGGCTCGAATGGGTTTTGACTGGCTTCAAGCAGACCAAACCGGCTCAAACCGGTTTTGACTGGCAAAAACCAGACCAGACCGGCTCAAACCAGACCAGACCGGCTCAAACCTGTTTTGACCGGGTCAAACTGGTTTTGAACTGCTCACACCACACCAGACAGGCTGAAACTGGTTTTGACCGGCTAAAACCGGTTTTGACCGGATGAGACCGCCATCAAACCGAATCAGACGGGCCCAGAACCGCTAAAATCGGATCAAACCGGACCATACCGGCCCAGACCGCCTAAAATTGGGCCACAAACCGGTTTTGACCGGTTCAAACCGACCAGACCGGCTCAAAGCGGTTATGACCGGCTCGAACCGGTTTTGACCGGCTCAAACCAGAGCAGACCGGCTCAAACCAGACCCGACTGGCTCAAAACGGTTTTGACCAGCTCAAAGCAGTTTGGACCGAATCAAACCGGACTCGAACGACCCAGACCAGCTGAAACCGGATCACACCGGAGCAAACCGGACCAGACTGGCTGAAACCGGGCCACAAACCGGTTTTTACCGGCTCAAACCAGACCAGACGTGCTCAAACCGGTTTTGACCCTCCTGAGCCGGTTTAGAACGGCTCAAAGGAGACCAGACCGGTTGAAACCGGTTTTGACTGGCTCAATCCGGTTTTGACCGGCTCAAACCACTCCAGACTGGCTAAAACCGGTTTTGACCGGATGAGACCAGATCAAACCGAATCAGACTGGCCCAGACCGGCTAAAATCGCATCAAACCGGACCAGACCAGCCCAGACCGCCTAAAACTGGGCCACAAACCGGTTTTGAACGGTTCAAACCAGTCCGGACAGGCTCAAACCGGTTTTGACCGGCTCAAAGCGGTTTTGACCGGATCAAACAAGACTCTACGGGCCCAGATGAGCTGAAAGCGGATCAAACAGGTCCAGACCGGCCCAGACCAGCTGAAAGCAGGGCACAAAGCGGATTTGACAGGCTGAAACCAGACCAGACCAGCTCAAACCGATTTTGACCGACGTGAGCCTGTTTTGACCGGCTCAAACCAGACCAGACCGGTTCAAACCGGTTTTGACTGCCTCAATTCTGTTTTGACAGGCTGAAACCAGTTTTGACAGGCTCAAGTCACTCCAGACTGGGTAAAACCGGTTTCTACCGGCTTAAAGCGGTTTTGACCTGATTAGACAAGCTCAAACCAAACCAGACCGGTTCAATCCGATTTTGATCGGCACAAACCGGTTTTGAACAGCTCGAATCGGTTTTGACGGTCTGAAACCGGTTTTGACCGGCTCAAACCACACCACAACGGCTGAAGCCGGTTTTGACTGGCTAAAACCGTGTTGGACCAGATGAGACCAGATCAAACCGAATCAGACCGGCCCAGACAGGATAAAATCGGATGAAACCATACCCGACCGGCCCAGACTGCCTAAAACTGGGCCACAAACCGGTTTTGACCGGTTCAAACCAGACCAGACTGGCTCAAATCCGTTTTGACAGGCTCAAAGCGGTTTTGACCGGATCAAACAAGACTCTACCGGCCAAGATGAGCTGAAAGCGTATGAAACAGGACCAGACCGGCCCAGACCGGCTGAAAGTGGGCCACAAATTGGTTTTGACCGGCTGAAACCAGAGCAGAATGGCTCAAACCGGTTTTGACTGACCTGAGCCGGTTTTGACTGGCTCAAACCAGACCAGAACGGTTCAAACCGGTTTTGATTGCCTGAATTCGGTTTTGACCAGCTGATACCGGTTTTGACCTTCTCAAACCACTCCAGACCGCGTAAAAACGGTTTTTATCCGGCTTAAAGGGGTTTTGACCTGATAAGACCAGCTGAAACCAGACCACACCGGTTCAATCTGGTTTTGATCGGCACAAACCGGTTTTGAACGGCTCGAAATGGTTTTGGCCGGCTGAAACCGGTTTTGAATGGCTCAAACCACACCAGACCGGCTGAAACCGGTTTTGACCGGCTAAAACCTGGTTTGACCAGATGAGACCGGAGCAAAACGAATCAGACCGGCCCAGACAGGCTAAAATCGTATCAAACCGTACCTGACCGGGCCAGACTGCCTAAAACTGCGACACAAACTGGTTATTACCGTTTCAAACCAGAGCAGACCGGCTCAAAACGGTTTTGACCGGCTCAAAGCAGCTTTGACCAAATCAAACCGGACTCGAACCGCCCAGACAAGCTGAAAACCGGATCAAACCGGAGCAGACTGACCCAGACGGGCTGAAACCGGGCCACAAACCGGTTTTGCCCGGCTGAAACCCAGACCAGACTGGCTCAAACCGGTTTTGACCGGCCTCAGCCGGTTTAGACCGGCTCAAACCAGACCAGACCGGTTCAAACCGGTTTTGACTGGCTCAATCCGGTTTTGACCGGCTCAAACCACTCCAGACTGGCTAAAACGGTTTTCACTGTCTCAAACCGGTTTTGACCTGATTAGACCGGATCAAACAGGACCAGACCGGCTCAGACAGGCTCGAATCGGTTTTCACTGGTTTCAAACAGACCAAACCGGCTCAAACCGGTTGTGACCGGCTCGAACCGGTTTTGACTGGCTGAAACCAGACCAGACCGGCTCAAACCAGACCAGACCGGTTCAATCCGGTTTTGATCGGCACAAACCCGTTTTGAACAGCTCGAACCGGTTTTGACCGTCTGAAACCAGACCAGACTGGCTCAAACCTGTTTTGACCGGGTCAAACCAGTTTTGAACTGCTCAAACCACACCAGACCGGCTGAAACCGGTTTTGACCGGCTAAAACCGTGTTTGACAAGATGAGACCGGATCAAACCGAATCAGACCGGCCCAGACAGGCTAAAATTGGATCAAACAGTACGCGACCGGCCCAGACTGCCTAAAACTGGGCCACAAACCGGTTTTGACCGGCTGAAACCAGACCAGACCGGCTCAAACCCGTTTTGACCACCCTGAGCCGGTTTTCACTGGCACAAACCAGACCAGACCGGCTCAAACCGGTTTTGACCGGCTCAAAGCGGTTTTGACCGGATCAAACCAGACTCGACCGGCACAGACAAGCTGAAACCGGATCAAACAGGACCAGACCGGCCCAGACCGGCTGAAAACGTGCCACAAAGCGGTTTTGACCGGCTGAAACCAGACCAGAACGGCTGAAACCGGTTTTGACCAGCCTGAGCCAGTTTAGAACGGCTCACACCACAGCAGAGCGGCTTAAACCGGACCGGAGTGGCTCAAACCGGTTTTTTCCAGATGACAACGGATCAAACCGGGCCAGACAGGCTCACAACGGATCAAACTGGACCAGACAGGCCCGGACCGGCTGAAACCGGATCACACTGGTCCAGACCGTCTCAAACCGGTTTTGACCGGCTCAAAGCGGTTTTCACCGTCTCAAATCCGTTTTGACCTGCTCAAACCACACCAGTCCGGCTGAAACCAGTTTTGACCGGCTAAAACCGGTTTTGACCGGATGAGACCAGATCAAACCGAATCAGACCGGCCCAGACCGGCTAAAATCGCATCAAATCGGACCAGACCAGCCCAGACCGCCTAAAACTGGGCCACAAACCGGTTTTGAACGGATCAAACCAGACCAGACCAGCTCAAACCGGTTTTGACCTTATCAAAGCGGTTTTGACCGGATCAAACAAGACTCTACCGGCCCAGATGAGCTGAAAGCGGATCAACCAGACCAGACCGGCCCAGTCCGGCTGAAAGCAGGCCACAAAGCGGTTTAGACCGGCTGAAACCAGACCAGACCAGCTCAAACCGATTTTGACCGACGTGAGCCGGTTTTGACCGGCTCAAACCAGACCAGACCGGTTCAAACCGGTTTTGACTGCCTCAATTCGGTTTTGACAGGCTGAAACCAGTTTTGACCGGCTCAAGTCACTCCAGACTGGGTAAAACCGGTTTCTACCGGCTTAAAGCGGTTTTGACCTGATTAGACAAGCTCAAACCAGACCAGACCGGTTCAATCCGGTTTTGATCGGCACAAACCGGTTTTGAACAGCTCGAACCGGTTTTGACCGTCTGAAACCAGTTTTGACCGGCTCAAACCACACCAGAACGGGTGAAACCGGTTTTTGACCAGCTAAAACCGGGTTTGACCTGATGAGACTGGATAAAACCGAATCAGACCGGCCCAGACAGGCTAAAACTAGGCCACAAACCGGTTTTGACCGGTTCAAACCAGACCAGACCGGCTCAAACCCGTTTTGACCGGCTCAAAGCTGTTTTGACCGGATCAAACCAGACTCTATCGGCCCAGATGTGCTGAAAGCGGATCAAACAAGAACAGACTGGCCCAGACCGGCTGAAAGCGGGCCACAAAGCGGTTTTGACCGGCTGAAACCAGAGCAGAATGGCTCAAACCGGTTTTGACTGACCTGAGCCGGTTTTGACTGGCTCAAACCAGACCAGACCGGTTCAAACCGGTTTTGATTGCCTGAATTCGGTCTTGACTGGCTGAAACCGGTTTTGACCAGCTCAAACCACTCCAGACCGCGTGAAAATGGTTTTAATCCGGCTTAAAGCGGTTTTGACCTGATTAGACCAGCTCAAACCAGACCACACCGGTTCAATCTGGTTTTGATCAGCACAAACCGGTTTTGAACGGCTCAAAATGGTTTTGAACAGCTCAAACCGGTTTTGAATGGCTCAAACCACACCAGACCGGCTGAAAACCGGTTTTGACCGTCTAAAACCGGGTTTGACCAGATGAGACCGGATCAAACCAAATCAGACCGGCCCAGACCGGCTAAAATCGGATCAAACCGGACCAGACCAGCCCAGACCGCTTAAACTGGGCCACAAACGGGTTTTGACCGGTTCAAACCAGACCAGACCGTCTCAAACCAGTTTTGACCATCTTCAACCGGTTTTGACCAGCTCAAACCAGACAAGACCGGCTCAAACCAGACCAGACCGGCTCAAACCGGTTTTGACCGTCTCAAATCCGTTTTGACCTGCTCAAACCACACCAGTCCGGCTGAAACGGGTTTTGACTGGCTAAAACCGGTTTTGACCGGATGAGACCAGATCAAACCGAATCAGACCGGCCCAGACCGGCTAAATCGCATCGAATCGGACCAGACCAGCCCAGACCGCCTAAAACTGGGCCACAAACCGGTTTTCAACCGTTCAAACCAGACCAGACCGGCTCAAACCGGTTTTGACCGGCTCAAAGCGGTTTTGAACGGATCAAACAAGACTCTACCGGCCCAGATGAGCTGAAAGCGGATCAACCAGACCAGACCGGCACAGACCGGCACAGACCGGCTGAAAGCAGGCCACAAAGCGGTTTTGACCGGCTGAAACCAGACCAGACCAGCTCAAACCGATTTTGACCGACGTGAGCCGGTTTTGACCGGCTCAAACCAGACCAGAACGGTTCAAACCGGTTTTGACTGCCTCAATTCGGTTTTGACCGGCTGAAACCAGTTTTGACCGGCTCAAGTCACTCCAGACTGGGTAAAACCGGTTTTCTAACGGCTTAAAGCAGTTTTGACCTGATTAGACAAGCTCAAACCAGACCAGACCGGTTCAATCCGGTTTTGATCGGCACAAAATGGTTTTGAACAGCTCGAACCGGTTTTGACCGTCTGAAACCAGTTTTGACCGGCTCAAACCACACCAGAACGGCTGAAACCGGTTTTGACCAGCTAAAACCAGGTTTGACCAGATGAGACTGGATCAAACCGAATCAGACCCGCCCAGACAGTCTAAAATCGGATCAAATCATACTCCGACCAGCCCAGACTGCCTAAAACTGGGCCAAAAACCGGTTTTTGACCGGTTTTAAACCAGACCAGACCGGCTCAAACCCGTTTTGACCAGCTCAAACCGGTTTTGACCTGCTCAAACCAAACCAGTCAGGCTGAAACGGTTTTGACCGGCTAAAACCGGTTTTGACCGGATGAGACCAGATCAAACCGAATCAGACCGCCCAGAGAGGCTAAAATCGCATCAAACCGAACCAGACCAGCCCAGACCGCCTAAAACTGGGCCACAAACCGGTTTGAACGTTTCAAACCAGACAGACCGGCTCAAACCGGTTTTGACCTTATCAAAGCAGTTTTGACCGGATCAAACAAGACTCTACCGGCCCAGATGAGCTGAAAGCGGATCAAACAGGACCAGTCCGGCCCAGACCAGCTGAAAGCAGGCCACAAAGTGGTTTTGACCGGCTGAAACCAGACCAGACCAGCTCAAACCGACTTTGACCGACGTGAGCCTTTTTTGACCGGCTCAAACCAGACCAGACCGGTTCAAACCGGTTTTGACTGCCTCAATTGGGTTTTGACAGGCTGAAACCGGTTTTGACTGGCTCAAGTCACTCCAGACTGGGTAAAACCGGTTTCTACCGCCTTAAATCCATTTTGACCTGAATAGAAATGCTCAAACCAGACCAGACCGGTTCAATCCGATTTTGATCGGCACAAACCGGTTTTGAACAGTTCGAACCGGTTTTGACCATCTGAAACCAGTTTTGACTGGCTCAAACCAAACCAGAACGGCTGAAAACGGTTTTTGACATCTTCAAACCGGTTTTGACCTGCTCAAAACCACACGAGTCCGGCTGAAACCGGTTTTGACCGGCTAAAACCGGTTTTGACCGGATGAGACCATCAAACCGAATCAGACCGGCCCAGACCGGCTAAAATCGCATCAAACCGGACCAGACCAGCCCAGATCGACTAAAACTGGGCCACAAACCAGTTTTGAACGGTTCAAACCAGTCCAGACCGGCTCAAACCGGTTTTGACCGGCTCAAAGCGGTTTTGACCGGATCAAACAAGACTCTACCGGCCCAGATGAGCTGAAAGCGGATCAAACAGGTCCAGACCGGCCCAGACCAGCTGAAAGCAGGCCACAAAGCGGATTTGAGCAGCTGAAAACAGACCAGACCAGCTCAAACCGATTTTGACCGACGTGAGCCGGTTTTGACCGGCTCAAACCAGACCAGACCGGTTCAAACCGGTTTTGACTGCCTCAACTCGGTTTTGACAGGCTGAAACCGGTTTTGACCGGCTCAAGTCACTCCAGACTGGGTAAAACCGGTTTTTACCAGCTTAAAGAGGTTTTGCCCTGATTAGACAAGCTCAAACCAAACCAGACAGGTTCTATCCGATTTTGATCGGCACAAACCGGTTTTGAACAGCTCGAACCGGTTTTGACCGTCTGAAAGCGGTTTTGACCGGCTCAAACCACACCAGAACGGCTGAAGCCGGTTTTGACTGGCTAAAACCGCGTTTGACCAGATGAGACCGGATCAAACCGAATCAGACCGGCCCAGACACGATAAAATCGGATCAAACCATAGCCGACCAGCCCAGACTGCCTAAAACTGTGCTAGAAACCGGTTTTGACCGGTTCAAACCAGACCAGACCGGCTCAAACCGGTTTTGACCGGCTCAAAGGGGTTTTGACAGGAGCAAACCAGACTCTACCGGCCCAGATCAGCTGAAAGTGGGTCAAACAGGACCAGGCCGGCCCAGACCGGCTGAAAGCGGTACATAAAGTGGTTTTGACCGGCTGAAACCAAACCAGAGCGGATCAAACCGATTTTGACAGCCCTGAGCCGGTTTTCACTGGCTCAAACCAGACCAGACCGGCTCAAACCGTTTTTGAGCGGCTCAAAGCGGATTTGACCGGATCAAACGAGACTCAACTGGCACAGACATGCTGAAACCGGATCAAACAGGACCAGACCGGCCCAGACCGGCTGAAAGCGGGCCACAAAGCGGTTTTGACCGGCTGAAACCAGACCAGACCGGCTGAAACCGGTTTTGACAAGCCTGAGCCGGTTTAGAACGGCTCAAACCACAGCAGAGCGGCTGAAAGGGAGCAGAGCGGCTCAAACCGGTTTTTTCCAGATGACAACGGATCAAACCGTGCCAGACAGGCTCACATCGGATCAAACTGGACCAGACAGGCCCGGACCGGCTGAAACCGGATCACACTGGACCAGACCGGCCCAGACTGGCTAAAACCGGGCCAGATCGGCTCAAACCGGTTTTGACCGCCTCAAACCAGACCAGACCAGTTGAAACCGGTTTTGACTGGCTCAATCCAGTTTTGACCGGCTCAAACCACTCCAGACCGGCTAAAAGCGGTTTTCACTGGCTGAAACCGGTTTTAATCTGATTAGACCGGATCAAACCGGACCAGAACGGCTCAGACAGGCTCGAATCGGTTTTGACTGGCTTCAACCAGACCAAACCGGCTCAAAACGGTTTTGACCAGCTCAAACCGGTTTTGACCGGCACAAACCAGACCAGACCGGCTCAAACGAGACCAGACCGGCTCAAACCTGTTTTGACCGGGTCAAACCGGTTTTCAACTGCTCAAACCACACCAGACCGGCTGAAACCGGTTTTGACCGGCTAAAACCGGTTTTGACCAGATAAGATCGGATCAAACTGGACCAGACTGGCCCAGAGCGCCTAAAACTGGGCCACAAACCGGTTTCGACCGGTTCAAACCAGACCAGACCAGCTCAAAGCCGTTATGACCGGCTCGAACCGGTTTTGACCTGCTCAAACCAGAGCAGACCGGCTCAAACCAGACCCGACCGGCTCAAAACGCTTTTCACCGGCTCAAAGCAGTTTTGACCGAATGAACCCGGACTCGAACGGCCCAGACCAGCTGAAACCGGATCAAACCAGAGCAGACCGGCCCAGACCCTCTGAAACCGGGCCACAAACCGGTTTTGACTGCTCAAACCAGACCAGACCGGCTCAAACCGGTTTTGACCGGCTCAAAGCGGTTTTGACCGGATCAAACAAGACTCTACCGGCCCAGATGAGCTGCAAGCGGATCAAACAGGTCCAGACCGGCCCAGACCAGCTGAAAGCAGGCCTAAAGCGGTTTGACCGGCTGAAACCAGACCAGACCGGCTCAAATCGATTTTGACCGACGTGAACCGGTTTTGACCGGCTCAAATCAGACCAGACCGTTTCAAACCGGTTTTGATTGCCTGAATTCGGTTTTGACCGGCTGAAACCGGTTTTGACCAGCTCAAACCACTCCAGACCGTGTAAAAACGGTTTTTATCCGGCTTAAAGCAGTTTTGACCTGATTAGACCAGCTCAAACCAGACCACAGTGGTTCAATCTGGTTTTGATCGGCACAAACCGGTTTTGACCAGATGTGATCGGATCAAACAAAATCAGACCGGCCCGGACCGGCTAAAATCGGATCAAACCGGATCAAACTGGCCCAGACCGCTTAAACAGGGCCTCAAACCGGTTTTGACCGGTTTCAAACCACACCAGACCGTGTCAAACCGGTTTTGACCGGCTTGAACCGGTTTTGACCAGCTCAAACCAGACCAGACCAACTCAAACCAGACCAGACTGGCTCAAACAAGACCAGAACGGCTCAAACCGGTTTTGACTGCCTCAAACCGGTTTTGACCTGCTCAAACCACGCCAGTCCGGCTGAAACCTGTTTTGACCGGCTAATTCCGGTTTTGA
>NW_027327036.1:0-23480 GCF_047675955.1 Chlorocebus sabaeus | reverse complement strand
ACGTTTTTCAAAACCGAATGAGACAGGATAAAACCGGACCAGGCGGGCTCAAACCAGATGAAACCGCACCAGACCGGCCCAGAACACCTGAAGCCAGAGCAAACGAGACCAGACCGGGCCAGACCGGCTAAAACCGGGCCACAAACCGGTTTTGACACTCCCAAACCAGAACAGACCGGCTCAAACCGGTTTTGACCGCCTTGAGCCTGTTTTGACCGGCTCAAACCAGACCAGACAGCTCAAACCGGACCAGACCGGCTCAAACCGGTTTTGACCGGATGACACCGGATCATACCGGACCAGACCGGCTCACACCAGATCAAACCAGACCAGACAGGCCCAGACAGGCTGAAACTGGATCAAACCGGACCAGACCAGCCGAGACAGGCTAACACCGGGCCAGACCGGCTCAAACCGTTTTTGACCAGCTCAAATCAGACAAGACAGTTTCAAACAGGTTTTGACTGGCTCAATCCGGTTTTGACCGGCTCAAACCGGTTTTGACCGGCTCAAACCACTCCAGAGAGACTAAAACCGGTTTTCACCGGCTCAAACCACTTTTGACCTGATTAGACCGGATCAAACCGGACCAGACCGGCTCTAACAGGCTCGAATCATTTTTGACTGGCTTCAAACAGACCAAACCGGCTCAAACCGGTTTTGACCGGCTTGAACCGGTTTTGACCATCTCAAACCAGACCAGACTGGCTCAAATTAGACCAGACCGGCTCAAACCGTTATTGACCTGTTCAAACCACACTATACCGGCTGAAACCGGTTTTGACTGGCTAAAACGGGTATTGACCGGATGAGGCCGGATCAAACCATATCAGACCGGCCCAGACGGGCTAAAATCGGATCAAACCGGACCAGACCGGCCCAGACCACCCAAAACTGGGCCACAAACCGATTTTGGTGGGTTCAAACCAGACCAGACAGGCTCAAACCGGTTTTGACCGACCTGAGCTGGTTTTTGACCGGCTCAAACCCGACCAGACTGGCTCAAGCCAGACCAGTCCAGCTCAAACCGCTTTTTACCGGCTCAAAGTGGATTTGACCGGATCAAACCGGACTCGACCGGCCCAGACCAGCTGAAACCAGATCAAACCGGACCAGACCGGCCCAGACCGGCTATAACCGGGACACAAACCAGTTTTGACCGGCTCAAACCAGACCAGACCGTCTCAAACCGGTTTTGACTGGCTCAAACCGGACCAGACCGGCTCAAACTGGTTTTGACCGGATGACATCAGATCAAACCAGACCAGACCGGCTCACACCGGATCAAACCGGACCATACAGTCACAGACAAGCTGAAACCAGATAAAACTGGACCAGACAGGCACAGACCAGCTGAAACCAGATAAAACCGGACCCGACTGGCCCAGAAAGCCTAAATCTGGGCCACAAACCGGTTTGGACCGTTACAAACCAGACCAGACCGGCTCAAACCGGTTTTGACCGACCTGAGCCGGTTTTGACCGACTCAAACCAGACCAGACTGGCTCAACCCAGACCAGACCGGCTCAAACCGGTTTTGACCACCTCAATCCGGTTTTCACCGGCTCAAACCGGTTTTGACTGGCTCAAACCACTCCAGACCCGCTAAAACCGGTTTTCACCAACTCAAACAGGTTTTGACCTGATTGGACCGGATCAAACTGGACCATACCGGCTCAGACAGGCACGAATTGGTTTTGACTGGCTTCAACCAGACCAAACCGGCTCAAACCGGTTTTGACCTGCTCAAACCACACCAGACCAGCTGACACTGCTTTTGACCGGATGAGACCGTATCAAACCAAACCAGAGTGGCCCAGACCGGCTAAAATCGGATCAAACCGGAACAGACCTGCCCAGACCGCCTAAAACTGGGCCACAAACCGGTTTTGACCGGTTCAAACCTGAAGACCGACCTGAGCCTGTTTTGACCGGCTCAAACCAGACCAGACCGGCTAAAACCAGACCAGACAAGCTCAAACCGGTTTTGACTGGCTCAAAGCGGTTTTGACCGGCTCAAACCAGACCAGACCGGTTCAATCCGGTTTTGACCCGCTCAAACCAGTTTTGAGCGGCTCGAACCGGTTTTGAACAGCTCAAACCGGTTTTGACCGACTCAATCCACACCAGACCGCCTCAAACCGGTTTGACCGGCTGAAACTGATTTTGATCATATGAGACCGGATCAATCCAGACCACACGAGCCCAGCCCGGCTAAAACCAGATCAAATCGGACCAGAACGGCCCAGACCGCCTAAAACCAGGCCAAACCGGCTCAAACCTATTTTGACCGGCTCAAACCAGACCAGACCGACTCAAACCAGTTTTGACTGGCTCAAACCAGACCAGACCAGCTCAAACCGGATCAAACGGGACCAGACTGGCCGAGACCGCCTAAAACCGGGCCAAACCAGCTGAAACCTATTTTGACCGACTCCAAAGAGACCAGACCGGCTCGAACCTGTTTTGAGCGGCTCAAACGAGACCTGACCGGCTCAAACCAGTTTTCATCGGATTAGACCGGATCAAACCGTACCAGACCTTCTCCAACCAGATCATAATGGACCAGACCGGCACACACCGGCTCAAACCGACTCAAACCAAGCCACACCGTCCCAGGCAGGCTAAAACCGGGCCTAAACGGCTCAATCAGGTTTTGACCTAATCAAACCAGACCAGATCGGCTCAAACCAGATCTCACTGGCTAAAACCGGTTTTGACCGGCTGAAACCAGAAGAGACTGGCTCTAACCGGTTTTGACAGGATGAGACAGGATAAAACCGCACCAGACCGGCTCAAACCGGATGAAACCGCACCAGACCGGCCCAGAACAGCCGAAGCCAGAGCAAACCAGACCAGACGGGCCCAAACCGGCTAAAACTGGGCCACAAACCGGTTTTGACGGGTTGAAACCAGACCAGACCGGCTCAAATCAGACCAGACCGGCGCAAACCCGTTTTGACTGGCTCAAAGCGGTTTTGACCAGATAAAACCAGACTCGACAGGCCCAGACCAGCTGAAACCAGATCAAACCGGACCAGACCGATCCAGACTGGCTGAAACTGGGCCCAAACTGGTTTTCACAGGTTCAAACCAGACCCGATCGGCTCAAACCGATTTTGACCGCCCTGAGCCTGTTTTGACGGGCTCAAACCAGACGAGACCGGCTCAAACTGGACCAAACCGGCTCAAACCGGTTTTGACCGGCTCAAACCATATCACACCGGCTCAAACCAGAGCAGACCAGCTCAAACCGGTTTTGACCGGATGACACCGGATCAAACCGGACCAGACCGGCACAAACGGCTCAAACCAGCTCAAACCGAAACAGACCAGCCGAGACAGGCTAAAACCGGGCCAAACCGGCTCAATCAGGTTTTCACCGCCTCAAACCAGACCAGACCGGCTCAAAACAGTCCATACTGAATCCAACCGGTTTTGACCGGCTCAAAACAGACTAGACCGCCTCAAACCAGAACAGACCGGCTCAAACCCGTTTTGACCGGCTCAAAGCGGTTTTGACCGGATCAAACGGGACTTGACCGGCCCAGACCATCTGAAACCGGATCAAAGCAGACCAGACCGGCCCAGACCAGCTAAAACCGGGCCACAAACCGGTTTTGTCCGGCTCAAACCAGACCAGACAGTCTCAAACCGAATTTGACCGGCCTGAGCCGGCTTTGACCGCCACAAACCGGACCAGACTGGCACAAACCGGTTTTGACCGGCTAAAACCGGTTTTTACCAGATGAGACTGGATCAAACAGGACCAGACCGGCTCTAACCGGATCAAACCGTACCAGACAGGCCCAGACTGGCTGAAACCGGATCAAACCGGAATAGACCGGCCCAGACCGGCTAAAACCGGGCCAGACCGGCTCAAACTGGTTATGACCAGCTCAAAAGAGACCAGAATGATTCAAACCGGTTTTCACTGGCTTAATCCGGTTTTGACCGGTTCAAACTGGTTTTGACCGGCTCAAACCTGACCAGACCGGTTCAATCCGGTTTTGACCGGATCAAACCAGTTTTGAACAGCTCGAAAAGGTTTTGACCCGCTCAAACTGGTTTTGTCCGGCTCAAACCACACCAGACCGGCTCAAATCGGTTTTGACTGGCCGAAACCGATTTTGACCGGATGAGACTGGATCAACCCGGACCAGACGAGCCCAGACCGGCTAAAACCAGATCAAACTGATTCAGACCGGCCCAGACCACCTAAAAGCGGGCCAAAGCGGCTCAAATTTATTTTGACCGGCTCAAACCAGACCAGACTGGCTCAAACCGGTTTTGACCGCCTCAAACAAGACCAGATCGGCTTAAACCAGATGAAACCGGACCAGACAGGCCCAGACCGTCTTAAACCATGCCAAACCGGCTCAAACTTCTTTTGACCAGCTCAAACCAGACCATACCGGGTCGAACCTGTTTTGACCGGCTCAAACCAGACCTGACCGGCTCAAACCCGTTTTGACTGCATTAGATCGGAACAAACGGAACCAGACCTTCCCAAACCGGATCATACTGGACCAGACGAGCACAAACCGGCTCAAACCGGCTCAAACCAAAACAGACCGGCCCAGACAGGCTAAAACCGGTCCAAACCGGCTCAATCAGGTTTTGACCGGCTGAAGCAGATCAGAATGGCTCAAACCAGAGCAGACGGGCTCAAACCGGTTTTGACCGGCTCAAATCGGTTTTGACCGGATGAGACCGGATCAAAGCGGACCAGACCGGCTGAAACCGGATCAATCCGGAAAAGACCGGCCCAGACCGGCTAAAACCAGGCCAAATCGGCTGAAACCGGTTTTGACCGGCTCAAACCAGACCATTCCAGCTCAAACCGGTTTTCACCGGCTCGAACCAGACCAGACCGGCTCAAACCGGTTTTGACCAGATGAGACACGATGAAACCGGACCAGACCGGCTCAAACCTGATGAAACCGCACCAGACCGGCCCAGAACAGCTGAAGCCGGAGCAAACCAGACCAGACCGACCCAGACCGGCTAAAACCGGGCCACAAACCTGTTTTGACAGGCTCAAACCAGATCAGACCGGCTCAAACCGGTTTTGACTGGCTCAAACCAGACCAGACCGTCTCAAACCGGACCAGACCGGCTCAAACCGGTTTTAACCGGATGACACCGGATCAAACCAGACCAGACCGGTTCACACCGGATCAAACCAGACCAGACAGGCCCTGACCGGCTGAAACTGGATCAAAACGGACCAGACCGACCCAGACCAGCTTAAACCAGGCCAGACCAGCTGAAAGCGGTTTTGACTGGCTCAAACCTGACCAGACCGTTTCAAACCAGTTTTGACTGGCTCAATCCGGTTTTGACCGGCTCAAACCATTTCGGACAAGCTCAAACCACTCCAGACCGGCTAAAACAGGTTTTCACCGGCTCAAAACGGTTTTGACCTGATTAGACCGGATCAAACTGGACCAGATGGGCTCAGACAGGCTAGAATCGGATTTGAGTGGCTTCAACCAGATCAAACTGTCTCGAACAATGTTGACCGGCTCAATCCGGACCAGACCGGCTCAAACCAGTTCAGACCGGCTCAAACCGGTTTTGACCTGCTCAAACCACACCATACAGGCTGAAACCGGTTTTGACCAGCTAAAATCGGTTTTGACCGGATGAGACCGGATCAAACAGAATCAGACCGGCCCAGACCGGCTAAAATCAGATCAAACCAGACCAGACTGGCCCAGACGTCCTAAAACTGGACCAGAAACCAGTTTTGATCGGTTCAAACCAGACCAGACTGGTTCAAACCGGTTTTGACTGACCTGAGCCAGTGTTGACCGGATCAAACCAGACCAGACCGGCTCAAACCAGACCAGACAGGCTCAAACCGATTTTGACCGGCTCAAAGCGGTTTTGTCCGAATCAAACAGGACCCGACCAGCCCAGAGCAGCTGAAAACGGATCAAACCGGAGCAGACCGGCCCAGACCGGCTGAAACCGGATCAAAATTGACCAGACCGACCCAGACCGGCTACAACCGGGCCAGACCGGCTCAAACCGGTTTTCACTGGCTCAAACCAGACCAGACCGTTTCAAACCGGTTTTGTCTGTCTCAATCCGGTTGTGACCAGCTCAAACCAGTTTTCAGCGGTTCAAACCACTCCAGACCGGCTAAAACCGGTTTTCACCGGCTCAAACCGGTTTTGACCTGATTAGACCGGATCAAACCGGACCAGACCGGCTCAGACAAGCTCGAATCGGTTTTGACTGGCTTCAACCAGACCAGACCGGCTCAAACCGGTTTTGACAGGCTCAAACCGGTTTTGACCATCTCAAACCAGAGCAGACCGGCTCAAACCGGTGTTGACTGGCTCAAACCGGTTTTGACCTGCTGAAACTACACAAGACCGGCTGAAAACTGTTTTGAATGGCTAACACCGGTTTTGACTGACCTGAGCCGATTTTGACCGGCTCAAAGCAGACCAGACCGCCTCAAACCAGACCAGACCGGCTCAAACCCGTTTTGACTGGCTCAAACCACACCAGACTGGCTCAAAGCGGTTTTGACGGGATGAGACAGGATAAAATCGGACCGGACTTGCTCAAACCAGATGAAACCGCACAAGACCGGCCCAGAACAGCTGAAGCCGGAGGAAACCGGAGGAGACCAGACCTGACCGGCTAAAACTGGGCCACTAATTGGTTTTGAGAGGCTCAAACTGGACCAGACCTGCTCAAACTGGTTTTGACTGGCCTGAGCCGGTTTTGACCGGCTCAAACCAGACCATACCGGCTCAAACCGGACCAGAACGGCTCAAACCGGTTTTGACCGGATGACACCGGATCAAACGTGACCAGACTGGCTCACACCGGTTGAAAGCGAACCAGACAGGCCCACACTGGCTGAAACCATATGAAACCGGACCAGACCGGCCCAGACTGGCTAAAACCGGGCCAGACCAGCGCAAACTGTATTTGACCGGCTAAAACCAGACCAGACCGGTTCAAACCGGTTTTGACAATCTCAATCTGGTTTTGACCGTCTCCAACAGGTTTTGACTGGCTCAAACCACTCCAGACCGGATAAAACCGGTTTTCAAAGCCTAAAACCGGTTTTGACCTGATTAGAGCGGATCAAACCGGACCAGACCGGCTCACACAGGCTCGAATCGGTTTTGACTGGCTTCAACCAGACCAAATCGATTCAAACCCGTTTTGACCGGCTCGAACCGGTTTTGACCGACTCAAACCAGACCAGACCTGCTCAAACCAGACCAGACCGGCTCAAACCGGTTTTGACCTGCTCAAACCACACCAGACCGGCTGAAACCGGGTTTAACCGGATGAGACAGGATCAAACCGAATCAGACCGGCCCAGACCGGCTAATATCGGATCAAACCAGACCAGACCGGCCCAAACTGCCTAAAACTGGGCCAGAAACCTGTTTCACCGGCTCAAACCAGACCAGACCAGCTAAAACCAGACTGGACCAGCTCATACAGGTTTTGACCAGCTCATAGCTGTTTTTACCAGCTCAAATCAGACCAGACGGGTTCAATCCGGTTTTGACTGGCTCAAAACTGTTTTGAAAGGCTCGAAACGCTTTTGACAGGCTCAAACCGGTTTTGACCGGCTCAAACAACACCAGACCGGCTCAAACCGGTATTGACCAGGTGAAACCGATTTTGACCATATGAGACCGGATCAAACCGGACCAGACGAGCCAAGACTGGCTAAAACCGGATCAAACCAGACCAGAACGGCCCAGACCACCTAAAACCGGGCCAAACCGGCTCAAACCTATTTTGACCGACTCAAACCAGACCAGACCGGGCCAGACCGGCTGAAACTGGATCAAATCTGACCAGACCGGGCCAGACCGGCTAAAACCGGGCCACAAACCGGTTTTGAGCGGCTCAAACCAGACCAGACTGGCTCAAACCGGTTTTGACCAGCCTGAGCCGTTTTTGACCAGCTCAAAACAGTACAGACCGGCTCAAACTGGAGCAGACCGGCTCAAACCGGTTTTGACCGGATGACACCAGATCAATCCGGACAAGACCAGCTCACACCGGATCAAACCGGACCAGACAGGCCCAGAAAGACTGACAATGGATCAAACCGGACCAGACCGGACCAGACTGGCTAAAACCGGGCCAGACTGGCTCAAACCGGTTTTGACCAGCTGAAACCAGACCAGACCGTTTCAAACCGGTTTTGACTGGCTTAATCCGGTTTTGACCGACTCAAACCGGTTTTGACCGGCTCAAACCACTCCAGACCGGCTAAAACCGGTTATCACCGGCTCAAACCGCTTTGACATGATTAGAACGGATCAAACCAGACCAGACCAGCTCAGACAGGCTTGAATCCATTTTGACTGGCTTCAACCAGACCAAACAGGCTCAATCCGGTTTTGACCGGCTCGAACCGGTTTTGACCGGCTCAAACCACTCCAGACAGGCTAAAACCTGTTTTCACCGACTCAAACTGCTTTTGACCTGATTAGACTGGATCAAACCGGACCAGACCAGCTCAGACAGGCTCGAATCGGTTTTGACTGGCTTCAACCAGACCAAACCGGCTCAAACCGGTTTTGACCAGCTCGAACCGGTTTTGACCGGCTCAAACCAGACCAGACCAGCTCAAACCAGACCAGACAGGCTCAAACCGGTTTTGACTGGCTCAAACCGGTTTTGACCTGCTCAAACCACACCAGACCGGCTGAAACCGGTTTTGACGGGCTACAACCGGTTTTGACCGGATGAGACCAGATCAAACCGAATTAGAACGGCCCAGACCGGCTAAAATCAGAACACACCAGACCAGACCGGCCCAGACCGCCTAAAAGTGGGCCACAAACCGCTTTTGACGGGTTCAAAGCAGAAAAGACCAGCTCAAACCAGTTTTTACCAGCTCAAACAGTTTTGACCTGATCAAACTGGACTCGACTGGCCCAGACCAGCTGAAACCGGTCAAACCGGTCCAGACCGGCCCAGACCGGCTAAAACCAGGCCACCAACCAGTTTTGACCGGCTCAAACCAGACCAGAACGGCTCAAACCGGTTTTGACCGGCTAAAACCGGTTTTGACCGGATGAGACCGGATCAAACCGAATCAGACTGGCCCAGACTGGCTAAATTCGAATCAAACCGGACCAGACCAACCCAGACCGCCTAAAACTGGACCACAAACCGGTTTTCACCCTTTTCAAACCACACCAGACCGGCTCAAACCACACCAGAATGGCTCAAACCGGTTTTGACCAGCTCAAACCAGATGAAACCGCAACAGACCGGACCAGAACAGCTGAAGCCGGAGCAATCCAGACAAGACCGGCCCAGAACGACTTAAACCGGTCCACAAACCGGTTTTGACCGGATCAAACCAGACCAGACAGGCTCAAACCGGATGAAACGGGACCAGACCGGCCCAGACCGCATAAAACCAGGCCAAACCGGCTCAAACCTAATTTGATCAGCTCAAATAAGACCAGACCGTCTCGAACCTGTTTTGACCGGCTCAAACCAGACCAGCCCGGCTCAAACCGGTTTTGACCAGATTAGACCGGACCAAACCGGACCAGACCTTCTCAAACAGGATCATACCCGACCAGACCGGCACATACCGGCTCAAACCAGCTGAAACTGGACCAGACAGGCTAAAACCGGGCCAAACCGGCTCAATCAGGTTTTGACCGGCACAAACCAGACCACACCGGCTCAAACCAGACCAGACTGACTCCAACCAGTTTCGACAGGATTAGACCGCACAAAACCGGACCAGACCTTCTCAAACCAGATCAAACCGGACCAAACAGGCCCAGACCGGCTGAAACCGTATCAAACCAGAACAGACCTGCCCAGACCGGCTCAAAACAGACCAGACTGGCTCAAACCAGACCAGACCGCCTCAAACCGGTTTTGACTGGCTCAAACTAGACCACACCAGCTCAAACCGGTTTTGACCGGTTGAGACAGAATAAAACCGGACCAGACCAGCTCAAACCGGATGAAACCGCACCAGACCAGCCCCGAACAGCTGAAGCCAGAGCAAACCAGACCAGACCGGGCCAGACCGGCTAAAACCTGGACACAAACCCGTTTTGACTGGCTCAAACCAGACCAGACCGGCTCAAACCGGTTTTGACCGGCCTGAGACGGTTTTGACTGGCTCAAACCAGACCAGACCGGCTCAAACTGGACCAGACCGCCTCAAACCAGTTTTGACAAGATGACACCAGATCAAACCGGACCAGACCAGCCCAGACCGACTAAAATCGGGCCAAACCGCCACAAACCTATTTTGACCGGCTCAAACCAGACCAGACCGGCTCAAACCGGTATTGACGGGCTCAAGCCAGAACAGACCGGCTCAAACCGGATCAAACGGGACCAGACCGGACGAGACTGCCTAAAACCGGGCCAAACTGGCTCAAACCTATTTTGTCTGTCTCAAACCAGACCAGACCAGCTCGAACCTGTTTTGACCGGCACAAACCAGACCAGACCGGCTCAAACCGGTTTTTACCGGATTAGACCGGATCAAACCGGACCAGACCTTCTCAAACCGGATCATACCGGACCAGACCGGCACAAACCGACTGAAACCGGCTCAAACCGAACCGGACCGGCACAGACAGGCAAAAACCGGGCCAAACCGGCGTAATCAGGTTTTGAGCGGCTCAAACAGGACCAGACCGTCTCAAACCCGTTTTGACCAGCTCAAACTCGACCAGACCCGCTGAAACCGGACGAGACTAGCTCAAACAGGTTTCGACAAGCTCAAACCAGACCATACTGGCTCAACCAGATCAAAGCGGAGCAGACCGGCTCAAACAGGATCAAACAGGACCAGAACCGCTCAAACCCGATCAAACCGGACCAGACCGGCTCAAACCGGGTGAGACCGGCTCAAACAGGTCGCAAACCACTTTTGACCAGCTCAGACCGATCCAGACAGCCTCAAACCAGTTTTGACTGGATCAAACCGGACTCAAACCAGACCAGACCGTCTCAAACCCGTTTTGACTGGCTCAAACCCGACCAGACCAGCTGAAACCGGACGAGACCGGCTCAAACTGGTTTGGACCGGCTCAAACCAGACCAGACTGGCTCAATCAGATCAAAGCGGACCAAGCCGGCTCAAACCTATTTTCAGCAGCTCAAACCAGACAAGACCGACTTGATCCTGTTTTGACCGGCTCAAACCAGACCTGACCAGCTCAAACCGGATTTGATCGGATTAGACCGGATCAAACTGTACCAGACCTCCTCAAACCGGATCATACCGGACCAGATCGGCACAAACCGTCTCAAACTGGCTCAAATGGAATCAGACCGGCCCAGACAGGCGAAAACCGGGCCAAACCGGCTCAATCAGGTTTTGACTGGCTCAAACCAGACCAGACCGTCTCAAACCAGACCACACTGCTTCAAACCGCTTTTGATCGGCTGAGACATGATAAAACCAGACCAGACTGGCTGAAACCGGATGAAACCGCACCAGACCAGCCCAGAACAGCTGAAGCCGGAGCAAACCGGACCAGACGGGGCCAGACAGGCAAAAAGTGGGCCACAAACCTGTTTTGACCGGCTCAAACCAGACCAGACCGGCTCAAACCGGTTTTGACCAGCCTGAGCCGGTTTTGACCAGCTCAAACCAGACCAGATCAGCTCAAACCGGACCAGACCTGCTCAAACCAGTTTTGACCGGATGACACCAGATCAAACAGGACCAGACCAGCTCACACCGGATCAAACCAGACCAGACAGGCCAAGAAAGGCTGTTACCGGAACAAACCGGACCAGACAGGACCAGACCGGCTAAAACAGGGGCCAGACCGGCTCAAAACGGTTTTGACCGGCTCAAACCAGACCAGACCGTATCAAACCGGTTTTGACTGGCTCAATCCGGTTTTGACCGGCTCAAACCGGTTTTGACCGGCTCAAACCTCTCCAGTCCGGCTAAAACCGGGTTTCACCGGCTCAAACCGGTTTTGACCTTATTAGACCAGATCAAACCAGACCAGACGGGCTCAGACAGGCTCAAATTGGTTTTGATTGGCTCAAACCGGACAAGGACCAAACTGGCTCAAACCGGATGCACACGGCACCAGACCGTCTCAAACCCGTTTTGACTGGTTCAATCCCGGCCAGACCGGCTCAAACCGGCTTGGACCAGCTAAAACCAGACCAGACTGGCTCAACAAGATCAAAACGGACCATACCGGCTCAAACCGGATCAAACCGGAGCAGAACCGCTGAAACCGGATCAAACCAGACCAGACCGGCTCAAACCAGTTTTAAACGGCTCAATCCCGACGAGACCGGCTCAAACCAGCTTTGACCGGATGAGACAGAATAAAACCGGACCAGACTGGCTCAAACCGGTTTTCAACGTCTCAAACTGGACCAGACCGGCTTATACGGGATGAAACCAGGTTTGTCTGGGTCAAACCGGACTCAAACCAGACCAGGAAATCTAAAACCGGCTCAAACCAGAACAGACCGGCTCAAACCGTTTATGACCAGTTCAAACCGGACTCAAACCGGACCAGACCATCTCAAACTGGTGTTGACCGGCTCCAACTGGACAGAAACCGGACTAGACCGGATCTAACCGGTTTTGACCGGCTCAAACCGGACCAGACTGACTCAAAACCGATCCAACCGTATCAGAGCGGCTCAAACCGGTTTCGACGAGTTCAGGCTGTACTCAAACCGGTCCAGACCATCTCAAACCGGTTTTGACCAACTCAAACCGGAGCAGAATGGCTCAAACCGGTTTTGACTAGCTCAAATCGGACTCAAACCGGACCAGACTGGCTCAAACCGGCTCAAACTGGACCACATGGACTAAAATCGGATCAAACCAGACGAGACCGGCTCAAAAGGGATCAATCCGGACCAGACCGGCTAGACCCGCTAAATCCGGTTTTGACCGGCTCAAACCGGACACAAACCGATATTGACCGGCGCAAATCAGATCAAACCGGAGCAGACTGGCTCAAACTGGATCAAATCGGACCAGACCTGCTCAACCGGATCACACCGGACCATACCCAATTAAATCGGATCAAACTGGAACAGACCGCCTCAAACCAGCGTTGACCAGCTCAGACCCGACCACTCCGGCTTAAACCGGACCAGACTGGCTCAAAACGGGTTTCACTGGCTTACTCAGGGGAGTGTACACGAAGGGGAGTGCTCATTTAGGGGAGTGCACACTCAGGGGTGTCCTCACTCAAGGGAGTGCACACACTGGGGAGTGCACACTCAGGGGAGCGCTCACACAGGGGAGTGGCCACTGAGGTGAGCGCTCACACATGGAAGAGCACACTCAGGGGAGCCCTCACTCAGGCGAGTCCACACTCAGGGGAGTGCACACTCAGAGTAGTCCTCACTCAGGCGAGTGCACTCTCAGGTGAGAGCACACCCAGGGGAGCACTCACTCAGGGGAGTGCACACTCAAAGGAGCGCACACACAGGGGAGTGCACACTCAGTGGAGTCCTCACTCAGGAGAGTGCGAACTAAGAGGAGTGGACACTCAGGGGAGTGCTCACTCAGGGGAGTGCACACTCAGGGGAGTGCTCTCTCAGGGGAGTGCACACTCAGGGGAGTGCTCACTCAGGGGAGTGGACACACTGGGGAGTGCACACTCAGGTGAGCACACAAACAGGGGAATGTTCATTCAGGGGAGTGCACACTCAGGGGAGTCCTCACTCAGGCGAGCGCACATTCAGGGGAGTGCCGACTCAGAGTAGTCCTTACTCTGGTGAGCGCACACTCAGGGGAGTGCACACTCAGGGGAGCGCTCACTCAGGGGAGTGCTCATTAAGGGGAGTGCACACTCAGGGGAGTCATCACTCAGATGAGCACCCCCTCAGGAGAGCGCACACTCTGCTGAGTCCTCACTCAGGCGAGTTCACACTCAGGGGAGTGCCCACTTAGAGTAGTCCTTACTCAGGTGAGCGCACACTCAGGGGAGTGCACCCTCAGCAGAGCGCTCACTCAGGAGAGTGCACACTCAGGGGAGCGCACTCTCAGGGGAGTGCACACACTGGGGGGTGCACACTCAGGGGAGTTCTCACTCAGAGGAGTGCGAACTAAGAGGAGTGCACACTCAGGGGAGTGCTCACTCAGGGGAGTGCACACACTGGGGGGTGCACACTCAGGGGAGTCCTCACTCAGAGGAGTGCGAACTAAGGGGAGTGAACACTCAGGGGAGTGCTCACTCAGGGGAGTGCACACACAGGGCTGTCCTCACCGAGGGGAGTGCTCACTCAGGGGAGTGCACAATCAGGTGAGCCCACACTCAGGAGAGTGCACACTCAGGGGAGTCCTCACTCAGGAGAGTGCGAACTCAGGGAAGTGCACTCCCTGGGAAGCGAACACTCAAGGGACTGCACACTCAGGGTAGTGCACACTCAAGGGAGTCCTCACTCAGGAGAGTGCGAACTCAGAGGAGTGCACACTCAGGGGAGTGCTCATTCAGGAGACTGCACACTAAGGAGAGTCATCACTCAGATGACTACCCCCTCAGGAGAGCGCTCTCTCTGGGGCTGCCTCACACAGGCGAGTTCACACTCAGGGGAGTGCACACTCAGGGGTGTCCTCACCCAGGTGGGTGCACACTTAGGTTAGTGCGCATTCAGGGGAGCGCTCACTCAGGGGAGTTCACACTCAGGGTAGCGCAATCTCAAGGGAGCGCAAACTCAGGGGAGTGTAAACTTAGGGGAGTGCTCAATCAGTGGAGTGCACACTCAGGGGAGTCCAAACTCAGGCGAGTTCACACTCAGGGGAGTGCACACTCAGGGGAGTCCTCACCCAGGCGAGTGCACACTCAGGGGAGTTCGCACTCAGGGGAGCGCTCACTCAGGGCAGCGAACACACTGGGGAGAGCACACACAGGGGAGCGCACACTTATGGGAATGCACACACAGGGGAGTGCTCACTCAGGAGAGCGCACACTCAGCGGAGTGCACGCTCAGTTGAGCATACACTCAGGGGAGTGCACACTCAGGTGAGTCCTCACTCAAAAGAGTGCGAACTCAGGGGAGTGAAATCTCAGGGTAGCACACACTCAGGTGAGTGCACACTCAGGGGAGTCCTCACTCAGGAGAGTGCGAATTCAGAGAAGTGCACACTCAGGGGAGTGCTCATTCAGGGGAGTACACATTCAGGGGAGTGCTCACTCAGACGAGTGCACACTAAGGGGAATGCACACTCAGGGAGGCGCTCACAAAGCGGAGTGCCCACTCAAGTCAGCATTCACTCAGGGGAGTGCACACTCAGGGGATCAAAACGGACCAGAGCGGCTCAAACCGGTTTTGACTGGCTCAAACCAGACCAGACCGGCCCAACCGGATCAAACCGGACCAGACCGGCTCACACCGGCACAAACCGGACCAGACCGGCTTAGACAGGATTTGACTGGCTCAAACCGAAGGAGAGAGGCTCAAACAGGATCAAAACGGACGAGACCGGCTGTTAGACCAGCTCAAACATGTTTTGACCGCCTCAAACTGGAGAAGATCGGCCAAACCGGACTGAAACCGGAGCAGAACGGATCAAACCGGTGTTGACCGGCTGAAACCTGACTCAAACTGGACCAGAACGGCTCAAAGCGGTGTTGACTGGCTCAAACTGGACTCAATCTGGACCAGACCGGCTCATACCGGCTTTGAACAGCTGAAACCAGACCATACCAGCTCAAACGAATCAAACTAGACCAGACCGGGTTAAACCGGATCAAACCGGACCAGACCAGCTCAAACCGGTTTTGACCGGCTCAAATCGGACGAGAGCAACACAAACCGAAATTGACCAGCTCAAACCAGACTCAAACAGGACCACACCAGCTCAAACCAGTTTTGACCGGCTCAAACCCGACAAGACCGTCTGAAACCAGACCAGACAGGCTCAAACCGGTTTTGACTGGCTCAAACCCTACCGGACTAGACAGGCTCAAAACGGTTTTGACCGACCTGAGACGGTTTTGACCGGCTCAAACCAGACCAGACCGGCTCAAACCAGACCAGACCGGCTCAAACCCGTTTTGACCGGATTAGACCAGATCAAACGGGACCAGACCTTCCCAAAGCGGATCATACCGGACCAGAACAGCAGAAACTGGCTCAAACCGGCTCAAACCAAACCAGACCGGCCCAGAGAGGCTAAAACCCGGCCAAACCGGCTCAATCAGGTTTTGACCGTATCAAGCAAGACCAGACTGGCTCAAACAAGGCCATACCGGCTCAATCTGGTTTTGACCGGATGAGATCATATCAAACCGGACCAGACCGACTCACACTGGATCAAACCGGACCAGACAGACCCAGACTGGCTGAAACCGGATCAAAATGGACCAGACCGGCTGAGACCGGCTAAAAGCGGGCCAGACCAGCTCAAACCGGTTTTCACCGGTTCAAACCAGACCAGACCGGCTCAATCCGATTTTGACCGTCTCAAACCGGGCCACAAACCGGATTTGACCGGCTCAAACAAACCAGAACGGCTGAAACCGGTTTGGCCGTCCTGAGACGGTTTTGACCGGCTCAAACCAGACCAGACCGGCTCAAACAAGACCAGACAGGCTCAAACCCGTTTTGACCGGCTCAAAGCAGTTTTGAAGGGATCAAACCAGACGCGACCGGTCCAGACCAGCTGAAACCGTACCAAAACGGACCAGATCGGCCCAGTCCGACTCAAACCAGACCAGACCGGCTGTAACCGTTTTTGACAGGCTCAAACCGGTTTTGACCGGCTAAAACCAGAGCAGACCGGTTCAATCCAGTTTTGTCTGGCTCAAACCAGTTTTGAACGGCTCGAGCCAGTTTTGACGGGCTCAAACCGGTTTTGACCGGCTGAAACCGATTTTGACCAGATGAGACCGGATCAAACCGGACCAGACCGGCCCAGGCCAGCTAAAACCGGGGCACAAACCGGTTTTAACCAGCTCAAACCAGACCAGACCGGCTCAAACCGGACCAGACTGGCTCAAACCAGACAAGACCGGATCAAACCGGACCAGACCGGCTCAAAATGGTTTTGACCAGATGACACCAGATCAAACCGGACCAGACCGGCTCACACCAGAACAAACTGGACCAGACAGGCCCGGACTGGCTAAAATCGGGCCACACCGGCTCAAAGCGGTTTTGACTAGCTCAAACCAGACCAGACCGGTTCAAACCGGTTTTCACTGGGTCAATCCGGTTTTGACCGACTGACACCGGTTTTGACCGGATCAAACCACTCCAGACTGGCAAAAACTGGTTTTCATTGGCTCAAACCGGGTCTGACCTGAGTAGACAGGATCAAACCGTACGAGACCAGCTCAGACAGTCTCGAATCGGTTTTGACTGACTTCAAGAAGACCAAACCGGCTCGAACTGGTTTTGACCAGCTCAAACCAGACCAGACCGACTCAAACCAGTCCAGATCAGCTGAAAATGGTTTTGACCAGCTCAAACCGGTTTTGAAATGCTCAAACCACACCAGACCGGCTGAAACCGGTTTTTCAAGGCTCAAACCGGTTTCGACCAGCTCAAACCAGACCAGACCGGTTCAATCCGGTTTTGACTGGCTCAAACCAGACCAGACCGGCTCAAACCGAACCAGACCGGTTGAAACTGGTTTTGACCGGATGACACCAGATCAAACCGGACCAGACAGGCTCACACCGGAACAAACCGGACCAGACAGGCCCAGTCCAGCTGAAACCGGAACAAACCAGACCAGACCGGTCCAGACAGGCTAAAAACGGGCCAGACCGGCTCAAACCGGCTTTGGCCAGCTCAAACCAGACCAGACCGGCTCAAACCAGACCAGACCGGTTCAAATCCGGTTTTGACTGGCTTAAACAGGTTTTGAACAGCTTGTACCGGTTTTGACCAGCTCAAACCACACCAGACCGGCTCAAACCGGTTTTGACCAGCTGAAATCGATTTTGACCGGATTGGAGCAGATCAAACCGGACAACACGAGCCCAGACCGGCTAAAACCGTATCAAACCGGACCAGAACGGCCCAGACCACCTACAACCTGTCCAACCCGTCTCAAACCTATTTTGACCAGCTCAAACCAGACCAGACCGACTTGAACCTGTTTTGACCGGCTCAAACCAGACCTAACCAGCTCAAACCGGTTTTGATCAGATTAGACCGGATCAAACTGTACCAGACCTTCTCAAACCGGATCATACCGGACCAGACCAGCACAAACCGTCTCAAACCGGCTCAAATCGATCCAGACCAGAACAGACAGGCTAAAACCGGGCCAAACTGGCTCAATCAGGTTTTGACTGGCTCAAACCGGACCAGACCATCTCAAACCAGACAACACTGCCTCAAGCCGGTTTTGATCGGCTGAAACTAGAAGAGACTGGCTCAAACCGGTTTTGACCAGATGAGACAGGATAAAACCAGACCAGACTGGCTCAAACCGGATGAAAACTCACCAGACCAGCCCAGAAGAGCTGAAGCCGGAGCAAACTGGACCAGACGGGGCCCGACCAGCTAAAAGTGGGCCACAAACCGGTTTTGACCGGCTCAAACCACACCAGACTGGCTAAAACCGGTTTTGACCAGCCTGAGCCGGTTTTGACCAGCTCAAACCAGACCAGACCGGCTCAAACCGGACCAGACCTGCTCAAACCGGTTTTGACAGGCTGAAAGCGGTTTTGACCGCATCAAACCGGATTCGACCGGCCCAGACCAGCTGAAACCGGTCAAACCAGACCAGACCGGCCCAGACCGTCTAAAACCGGGCCACCAACCGGTTTTGACTGCCTCAAACCAGTCCAGACAGGCTCAAACCGGTTTTGAATCGCCTGAGCCGGTTCTGACCGTCTGAAACCAGACCAGACCGACTCAAACCGGACCAGAACGGCTCAAACCGGTTTTGATCTGCTCAAACCACAACAGATCGGCTGAAACCGGTTTTGACCGGATGAGACCGTATCAAACCGAACCGGAGCGGCCCAGAATGGCTATACTCGGATCAATCTGCACCAGACCAGCTCAGACAGGCTCGAATCGGTTTTGACTGGCTTCAACCAAACCAAACCGGCTCAAACCGGTTTTCACAGGCTCGAACCGGTTTTGACCGGCTCAAACCAGACAAGACCGGCTCAAACCAGACCAGAACGGCTCAAACCGGTTTTGACCGGCTCAAACTGGTTTTGAACTGCTCAAACCTCACCAGACTGGCTGAAACCGGTTTTGACCGGCTAAAACCGGTTTTGACCGGATGAAACCGGATCAAACCGAATTAGAACGGCCCAGACCGGCTAAAATCGGAACAAACCGGACCAGACCGGCCCTGAACGCCTAACACTGGGCCACAAACTGGTTTTGACTGCTTCAAACCAGACCAGACCGGCTCAAACCAGTTTTGACCGACCTGAGCCGGTTATGACTGGCTCAAACCAGACCAGACCAGCTGAAACCAGACCAGACCGGCTCAAACCGATTTTGACAGGCTGAAAGCGGTTTTGTCCGCATCAAACCGGACCCGACCGGCCCAGACCAGCTGAAACCGGTCAAGCAGGACCAGACCGGCCCACACCGGCTAAAACCGGGCCACCAACCGGTTTTGACCGGCTCAAACCAGACCAGACCGGCTCAAACCTGTTTTGACCAGCTCAAACCAGACCAGATCGGCTCAAACCGGATCAAACCAGAACAGACAGGCCCAAACCGCCTAAAACCGGGCCAAACCGGCTCAAAACTATTTTGACCGGCTCAAACCAGACCAGACCGGCTCAAACCTGTTTTCAAAGGCTCAAACCAGAACTGACCGGATCAAACCGGTTTTGACCGCATTAGACCAGATCAAACCGGACCAGACCTTCTCAAACCGGATCATACCGGACCAGACCGGCTCACACCGGTTTTGACCTGCTCAAACCACACCAGACCGGCTGAAACCGGTTTTGACCGGCTAAAATCGGTTTTGACCGGATCAGACCGGATCAAAATGAATCAGACAGGCCCAGACCGGCTAAAATCGGATCAAATCGGACCGGACGGGCCCAGACCGGCTAAAACTGCCCCACAAACCGGATTTGACCGGTTCAAACCAGACCAGAAGAGCTCAAACCGGTTTTGACCGACCTGAGCCGGTTTTGACCAGCTCAAACCAGACCAGACCGGCTCAAACCAGACCAGAACGGCTCAAATCGGTTTTCACCGGCTCAAACGAGACTAGACCAGTTCAATACGGTTTTCACCGGCTTAAACCGGTTTTGAACGGCTCAAACCAGTTTTGACCGGCTCAAACCACACCAGACCGGCTCAAACCACACCGGACCAGCTCAAACGGGTTTTGACCGGTTGAAACCGATATTGACAGGATGAGACCAGATCAAACCGGAACAGGCGAGCCCAGACCAGCTGAAACCGGATCAAACCAGACGAGACCGGGCCAGTACGGCTAAAACCGGGTCACAAACCAGTTTTGACGGGCTCAAAGCAGACCAGACCAGCTCAAACCTGTTTTGACCGGCCTGAGCCGGTTTTAACAAGCGCAAACCAGAGCAGACCGGATTAAACCGGACCAGACCGGCCCAAACCGGTTTTGACCAGCTCAAGCCAGACCAGACCGGTTCAAACCGGTTTTGACTGGCTCAATCCGGTTTTGACCGGCTCAAACCGCTTTTGACCAGCTCAAGCCACTCCAGACGGGCTAAAACCGGTTTTCACCGGCTCAAACCGGTTTTGTCCTGATTAGACCGGATCAAACCGCACCAGACCAGCTCAGACAGGCTCGAATCAGTTGTGACTGGCTTCAACCAGAACACACCGGCTCAAACCGGTATTGACCGGCTCAAACCGGTTTTGACCGGCTCACACAAGAAGAGACCAGCTCAAACCAGACCAGACCGGCTCCAACCGGTTTTGACTGGCTCAAACCGCTTTTGACCTGCTCAAACCACACCAGACCGGCTGAAACCGGTTTTGACCGGCTAAAAGCGGTTTTGTCCGGATGAAACCAGATCAAACGGAATTAGATCAACCTAGGCCAGCTAAAATCAGAACAAACCGGACCAGACCCACCCAGACCGCTTAAAACTGGGCCACAAACCGGTTTTGACCGATTCAAACCAGGCCAGACTGGCTCACACCGGTTTTGACCGACCTGAGCGGGTTTTGACCGGCTCAAACCAGACGAGTCCGGCTGAAACCACACCAGACCAGCTGAAACCGCATTTGACCAGTTGAGACCGTATCAAACCGAACCAGAGCGGCCCAGACAGGCTAAAATCAGATCAAACCCGACCAGATCGGCCCAGACCGCCTAAAACTGGTCCTCAAACGGGTTTTGACCCGTTCAAAACTGATGAGACCAGCTCAAACCGGTTTTGACCGACCTGAGCCGGTTTTGACCAGCTTAAACCAGACCAGATCGGCTAAAACCACACCACACCAGCTCAAACCGGTTTTGACCAGCTAAAAGCGGTTTTCACCAGCTCAAACCAGACCAGACCTGTTCAGTCCGGTTTTGACAGTCACAAACCGGTTTTGAATGGCTCGAACCGGTTTTGACCAGCTCAAAACGGTTTTGACAGGCTCAAACCACACCAGACCGGCTCAAACTGGTTTAGACTGGCTGAAACCGATTTTGACCCTTTGAGACAAGATCAAATCGGACCAGACGGGCCCAGACCGGCTGAAACCTGATCAAACCGGACCAGAACAGCCCAGACCACCTAAAACCCGGCCAAACCGGCTCTAACCTATTTTGACCGGCTCAAACCAGACCAGACCGGATCAAACAGGTTTTGACCGGCTAAAACAAGACCAGACCGGTTCAAACCGGACCAGACCAGCTCCAACCGGTTTTTACCGGCTCAAACCACTTTTGAGCTGCTCAAACCAGACCAGACCAGCTCAAACCAGAGCAAACCGGCTTAAACCGGTTTTGACCAGCTCAAACCGGTTTTCATCTGCTCAAACCACACAAGACCGGCTGAAACCGGTTTTGACTGGTTAAAACCGGTTTTGACCGGATGAGACCTGATCAAACCGGATCAGAACGGCCCACAACAGCTAAAATCGGATCAAACAGGACAAGAACGGCCAGACTGCCTAAAACTGGGACACAAACCGGATTTGACCGGTTCAAACCAGACCAGACCGGCTCAAACCGGTTTTGACCGACCTGAGCCGGTTTTGACCGGCTCAAACCAGAGCAGAGCGGCTCAAACCAGACCAGACAGGCTCAAACCGGTTTTGACCAGCTCAAACCAGACCAGACTGGTTCAAACCGGTTTTGACCGGATGAGACAGGATAAAACCGGATCAGACCAGCTGACACCGGATGAAACCGCACCAGACCGGCCCAGAGAAGCTGAAGCCGGAGCAAACCGGACCAGACCGGGCCAGACCGACTAAAACCGGGCCACAAACCGGTTTTGACCGGCTCGAACCAGACCAGAGCAGCTCAAACCGATTTTGACCGGCTAAAACCACACCTGACCGGCTCAAACCGGTTTTTTACCGGATGAAAACGATTTTGACCGGATGAGACAGGGTCAAACCGGACCAGACGGTTCCAGACCAGCTAAAACCAGATTAAACCAGACCAGACCGGCCCAGACCGACTAAAACTGGGCCAAACTGGCTCAGACCTATTTTGACCGGCTCAAATCCGGACCAGACCGGCTCAAACAAGTTTTGACTGGCTCAAACCAGACCAGATCGGCTCAAACCAGATCAAACCAGAACAGACAGGCCCAAACCGCCTAAAACCGGGCCAAACCGGCTCAAACCTATTTTGACCGGCTCAAAAAAGACCAGACCGCCTCAAACCTGTTTTCAACGGCTCAAACCAGAACTGACCGGCTCAAACTGGTTTTGACCGGATTAGACCGGATCAAAGCGGACCAGACCTTCTCAAACCAGATCACACTGGACCAGACCGGCTCAAACCGGTTTTGACCTGCTCAAACCACACCAGACCGGCTGAAACCTGTTTTGTCCGGCTAAAATCGGTTTTGACCAGATGAGAGCGGATCAAAATGAATCAGACCGGCCCAGAGCGGCTAAAATCGGATGAAATCGGACCAGACCGGCCCAGACCGCCTAAAACTGCGCCACAAACCGCTTTTGACCGGTTCAAACCAGACCAGCCCGGCTCAATCCGGTTTTGACCGACCTCAGCTGGTTTTGACCAGCTCAAACCAGACCAGACCGGCTCAAACCAGACCAGACCGGCTCAAATCGGTTTTTGACTGGCTCAATCCAGACTAGACCGGTTCAATCCGATTTTGACCGGCTTAAACCGGTTTTGACCGGCTCAAACCGGTTTTGACCAGCTTAAACCACACAAGTCTGGCTCAAATCGGTGTTGACCGGTTGAAACCGATATTGACCGGATGAGACCAGATCAAACCGGACCAGGCGAGCCCAGACCAGCTGAAACCGGATCAAACCGGACCAGACCGGCCCGGTCCGGCTAAAACCGGGTCACAAACTGGTTTTGACGGGCTCAA